>NW_024833939.1:0-747 GCF_019175285.1 Sceloporus undulatus
TTAAATTGGTCCAGTGAGGTGGCCGAGCAAAGCTCGCCGGGAAGCGAATTCCAGAGCCTAGGGGCCGAGATGGAGAAGGCCCTCTGATTAGTGATGGAATATCTCACTTGTGGGACTCTTAGTAATTGCTTCCCAGCAGACCTAAGTGTGCGGGGCGGATTGTATGGAGAGAGGCGGTCCTCCAAGTACCCTGGGCCCAAGCCATTTAGGGCTTTATAGGTAATAACCAACACCTTGTATTGCGCCCGGAAGCAAATAGGCAGCCAATGAAGGTCTTTAAGGACCGGTGTTATATGACTGGTCCTGGAAGTACCACTGACCAATCTTGCTGCCATATTCTGCACCAATTGCAGCTTCCGAGTATGGTACAAGGGTTGCCCCATGTAGAGCGCATTGCAGAAGTCCAATCGAGAGGTTACCAGAGCATGTACTACTGTTTCAAGGTCCCCCCGGCCCAGGTAGGAACGCAGCTGGCGTATCAACCGAAGTTGATAACAGGTGCTCCTGACCGTCGCATCCACCTGAGATGTAAGGTGGAGTGATGAATCAAGGAGCACCCCCAGACTGAGGACAGAGTCCTTCACAGGAAGCGTGATCCCATTCAGGAGAGGTGGAGAAATAACCATCCCCGGGCCTGGAGAACCTATCACGAGCACTTCCGTTTTCTCTGGATTCAAACTGAGTCTGTTTTCCCTCATCCAGCCCATTACCAACTCCAGACAGGCATCGAGAGGAGAGATGCCATCC
>NW_024833939.1:847-1297 GCF_019175285.1 Sceloporus undulatus
CATGGTCAATGGTATCGAAAGCCGCTGAGATGTCCAAGAGCACTAACAGGGACACGCTACCCTTGTCCATGCCCAGACGGAGATCATCGATTAAGGAGACCATGGCAGTCTCAACCCTGTAGCCTGTCCGAAATCAATATAGCTGGAAGGTATACTGTCCCCCTACATGCTTTTTAAAACCATCTTCGGTTAATGAAGAAACCTAAGTTTTCAAAGCTTGCCCAAATAATTTTGCACCATTATAGATGGCCTAAGTTTGGCCATGAAAACCTGCTAGGTGACCTCAGGCAAGTCACACTCTCTCAGCCTCAGGGAAAAGCAATGGCAAACCTCCTCTGAACAAATCTTGCAAAGAAAACCCTACGATAGGCCCCCCTTAGGTAGGCTTGCCATATCCCGCCTGGGGGCGGGACTTTCCCGGTTTGGGGCGGGGCCACATGGTCCTGCCCC
>NW_024833940.1:0-1297 GCF_019175285.1 Sceloporus undulatus
AAAAAAATGTCGTTTTTTTAATTTGTGGTTTTTCCACTTTCATGGGGGTGTGTATCCTGTGCCCCTAATACAAGTGAATGTGGAGGGCCCACTGTGGGATAAGACCCAGCACTGGAAGATAAAACAAATACAATAAAACACACAGGGCTATCAAAAAGTTGACAAATGTTAGACTATCAAAATGTAATTAGATCTATAAATCAACCTTTCTTTCACACAAAACATTTATAGCATTTTGATACCGCTTTAATTGCCATAGCTGCATCCTAGAGAATCCTGGGACTGATAGTTTGATTGCTCTCTCGCTGAGAAAACTACGAACCCCAGGATTCTGTAGAATGCTGCCATAACTATGGCCTGGGACAGACGGGCCCTTTGTGGCATGGCAGCGGCGCAACTAGGGTTAGGGACCGTGCGGCAACTGCACGGTCCCTAACCCTAGCACGTACTGGCAGTGCTATAATGGTGGTGCCCTGCATACATTATGATGTAACAGACGCATAGCGTCCACATGTCATGCTGCACCAGTTACGTCACGAGTGCGCCATTGGCGCACTTGTGACGTAACTATGTCGATGGAAAAAGAAACTGTTTTTTCCAGGTTCTTTTTACTACAGAGTGACGGTGTACAGTTTGGGGGCTGCACCGTCCCTCCGGAGTAAAAACAGGCGCTGGCAGACTGCTGTTTTTCGGTGGTCTGTACTGTGTCATCATATTGTGAAGGAGACCCAAAAGTCTTTATCTCATGCTCAAAAGATCCAATTTATAGCTAATTTCTTCTTCCTCCTCCTCCTCCTCCTCCTCTTCTTCTTCTTCTAAAAATGTTTATATCCTTAATAGTTGTATGTTTCTTCAGTGTGCACTTGCAGCTCTTATCAGGTTATTGTTAAAAACCCAAGAAACAAAAATCATAGACTGAAAGCACTGTGTTTGGGGCAGGGGGAAAGACAGTGATATACTAAAAGCCAAAAATTCATGACGAAGAGGCTATTTACAGAAATAAATTATATAAATTATGTAGAGAAATAAAAACAAACAAACATATAAAGTGTTAATGAGCAGCTCTCATCAGGGGATTAATCCATAAAGTTTGAAATTTCAGGGTTGTCCTTCCATGATGAGAGCCAATTGTTATATTTTTGGCAGCAGTTCAGAGTTTTTCTCCAAATTCTTTCAAATATATAACTGGATAATGGACTCAAAAGAATGGTCCATTGAACATGAATTTATATACCTTACCACCACATGCAAGAATATAAACCCTATGGAGACATGCTGTTTGATTCAGGCACCATAC
>NW_024833941.1:0-946 GCF_019175285.1 Sceloporus undulatus
TCAAAGGGGAAATCTGAGAGTCCTCCAGGTCCGAGCAGAATTCCAGGTAACAGGCATTCAGCCAACATTCAAGGCAAGAGCAAGGTGTCTCCCAAGCACCATGGATGGTTCTCAACCATGCTGGACCGAGGGAGGTGCTGGGATATTTATAACCCATCTGGGTCTCGCATGTTTTAGCTGTTGGCTTCCTACTTAACCATAGAGAATGCCCTTGGCCCCATACAGACAGGCCAAAATAAAGCTGCTTCAGGTCACTTTGGAAGTATGCTGTTGAAATTATGCATGTATCCTAAGAGTCTGGAAATCACACCAAAGCCATGCTCCAATCCTAAGGACTGGAGTGTAGCTTTGGCACAGCTTCCGGACTCTTAGAACACATGCATCATTTAAACAGCATAACACCAAAGTGACCCGAAGCAGCTTTATTTTGGCCTGTCTGTAAGGGGCCCAAGTCTCTCTTTTTCTTGGGGTCTCTCTGTGGGAGTAGGCCCCAGTCAATCTGGCTCAGGAGGAGGGAAACCTTGCTGCTGGGAACCTGACCCTGGGACTGGCTGCAGGCTTACCTTCAGAGGATCTGGACAGTGGCTGCAGCCCTGGCTTGTCCCTGGGATCTCAGCCTCCACCTCAGATTTAGAGGACAGGCCTGGCTCCTGGCAGCAGGGCATGGCAAGCTCTCACCTGGAGCATCACCTTCATTTCAAACCCCAAAGGGGAAAGTTCCCAGAGACCTTCCCTGCAGAGTCTTGTAGGGCCAATTGGCTGTGAGGTTTGAGGTGAGGTTTGAGGTGTTTCTGGTGAGATGCAGTTGTAGGGCAACACTTTTGGAAGGCACCCATTTGGGGAAGAGGAAGAGAGAGGGAGGTGCAGCGGAGAACAGGAGTCACCTGTTCCTCTGGATAGAACTGGATTGCAGCTCCCAGCAGCTTCTAGCAAGCATGGCCAATGG
>NW_024833941.1:1046-1297 GCF_019175285.1 Sceloporus undulatus
GAGGGAGAGTGGGAGTTGCAGTCCATCAACATCTGAAAATCTACCTGATTCCCATCCCTGTTGGAAAGGTTGGGTTGCTTTTAAGGAGTTTGTGGGGGGTGGCTTGCCCCCAAATTTGTTGGGCAATCAGCTCAGGACTGGCATCTCTGCCAGGATGATGTTCCTGCCACCCTCACGCTTGACCTCGCCTGAGCCAGGGAAGATCTGCCACACTCAGAGGCATTCCTAGTATATTTGTGCAAATCATTCAT
>NW_024833942.1:0-479 GCF_019175285.1 Sceloporus undulatus
TTTTTTGGAATATCACTACATTTCCATTTTTGAGCATAACATATCCAGGCAAGAGAAGCCATATAAAAAACCATTTTTCCATATTTAGAGGGAATTTCATCTCCAAATATACCCAAAAGATAAAATTCGGGATTTAAATGTAAATTGATATTTAAAATTTCGCTGATCCTTAATCATTGCCCAATTTTTTTTAGCCCAATCACACATCCACCAGAAGTGGTAAAAGGTACCAATATCCTTTTTACATTTCCAGCATCTGTTGCTATTGTTTTTACAGATGTTTACTAGTTTGTCTGGTGAGAGATACCTTTGATAAAACATTTTGTAAAAATTCTCCCTCGAGTTTTGAGAAGCTTAATATCTAAATCCGTTTTTCCAAACTCTTTCCCATTGCGAAAGTAATATAGGGTGGCCAACACTCCTTGCCCATTTAATCATCTGGTGTTTTACCACCTCCTCTTCTGTGTCATACTGTAATA
>NW_024833942.1:579-1297 GCF_019175285.1 Sceloporus undulatus
TCTTACCAGTATGTACTAACTTGATTAATTGACTTTCTTAAAATTTAACAGGAAGGAAGTATGGGTTCTATCTTACCAAATCAAGCTATATTAATAGCTGCTAAATCCCCAAATTCTCTTTCAAAAATTAGATAACCACACTCCACTCTTTCCTTAATTTCCGTTTATTTTCATTCTTCAATGTCTGAGTTAATTTGTCCATTTCTATTCCATCATACAATTTTATCATCCAGTCCTCCTTTTTTGGAATATCACTACATTTCCATTTTTGAGCATAACATATCCAGGCAAGAGAAGCCATATAAAAAACCATTTTTCCATATTTAGAGGGAATTTCATCTCCAAATATACCCAAAAGATAAAATTCGGGATTTAAATGTAAATTGATATTTAAAATTTCGCTGATCCTTAATCATTGCCCAATTTTTTTTAGCCCAATCACACATCCACCAGAAGTGGTAAAAGGTACCAATATCCTTTTTACATTTCCAGCATCTGTTGCTATTGTTTTTACAGATGTTTACTAGTTTGTCTGGTGAGAGATACCTTTGATAAAACATTTTGTAAAAATTCTCCCTCGAGTTTTGAGAAGCTTAATATCTAAATCCGTTTTTCCAAACTCTTTCCCATTGCGAAAGTAATATAGGGTGGCCAACACTCCTTGCCCATTTAATCATCTGGTGTTTTACCACCTCCTCTTCTGTGTCATACTGTAATA
>NW_024833943.1:0-1297 GCF_019175285.1 Sceloporus undulatus
CATGTGGACAAGCAACACCAGAAGGTGGTGAGGATGGCCAAGGTTGTTTATGAGGAAGATCACACAAGCTAGGAAGGGCACAGCAGTTTGCTTTTGCTTCAGCCTCCTGGCAAGGGAAAACCCTTGCTACTTATCTCCTCTCATATTCCCATTTTTGAATTGATGTGGTGCAAACTCCTTGGAAGTCACTTTGCAGCAACCCAAGACAGCGGAGGAGAAGGGGGAAAGTGGGAGAAGGAGAGAGAAACCGGGACATTTTTGAAAGCCCCTGAAAAAGTGGGGTGACAGAGGATTAACCAGGAATTTCTATGCCAACCTGGGACAATATGTTCTCAACTTGCTTTCATGAGCTGGCCCAGCAATGACACAAATGAAACTAATAGTCAGGATGGCAACTCACCAAAGAGTTGTACAGCCTCTTTCTCTTGGAGATCAATTCCCTCTGCTTGGCCTCTGTGTTGGCCATTGGGTGGGAAGGGGGTAGGGGTTGTGCACTTGGGTCTCTTCCAGCAAAATATGCCCCAAAGCTGTGTACAAGGAGACCAAGATGAGGTTCCTGAGAAAAGAGACTAGGGTTAGGCTTTGTTTGTCAAGAAATCCTGCATCACTCAAAGACACAGAGAACAGCATGCTGCTAGTGAGATACACAGGTGACATATGCCTCCTTTGGGCCAATGCAAAGGTGGGTATCCCCTTCCTCCCTCTTCACCAAACAAAGCCCCCTGGACCTAGCATAGATTCACTGCAGCTCCCCAACACAACAAATTCTCCATGTTAAAATGCTTTTGATGTTGCTATGTTGTGCAGCACATGAGGCAACACGTTAACGTATGGCACCAGATTCTGCACCTTGACTGTAGTCAGTAGCTTGTGAGCTGAAGAAACACCTGTCACTTTCTCAGTGAGCAAAGAGACACTGTAATCTTCTCTCAGAGGAGGATTTTATTCATATAAGAAGTTCCAGTGTGTACAGCACTATATACATCGACACCCTCCACCATCCACACCATTAACAACCCACTCTGAGGCACACACTGTCTTACTCTTCCTCAGTGACAGTTGAGAATGACAGTTGACAGTTGCATCAACATTCCTATGATGCACTGTTTAAATGCTGACACATCTAACTGCCACTAGAGCTGTCAATGACTTCCACAACAGCTCCATCTAGTGGCCACATGCATGTCATTTCCTCAGACCTGTTCACCATAGTCCTGACACTCCATGCCTTGTGAGAGTGGAGGGGGATCAGGGGATGGGGAATTGGAGAGGACCCTGGCTATGTCCCTGTAGCTAG
>NW_024833944.1:0-1297 GCF_019175285.1 Sceloporus undulatus
ATTTAGACATTATGGCTCTTAGCCCAGAAGACCCTTAAATTCCTTAAATCACACTGCCATCATCCAGTGAATTATAAACGGGTTTCCCTTAACCTACACTGGGAACGGTTAAGGAACCTTATTTCTCCTTCTTTACTGATCTTCCCAAGCATCAACTGAGCCAAGTCATATGTAAAAGAAGCATCGAGTAGTAGATACTCTAAGGAGGTATTCATTATAAATAACAAAATATAACTGAAATATAAGTCATACAAGATATTAAGAATCTTGCAGGTACAATATTTGTAAGTATATAATATGCAATTCATACAAGCTATTAAAACAATAAATAGACCTAAGTGTCCAATTCTGAGACTAACTTCCAAGATCCGCTCTTTAACTCTCTCTCTCTCGATCTCCAACCGACACAATTCCTCCAACTGTCTCTTGGTCTCTCAGGCCTTATATCTCCTTCTCACGGAAGCTTCCAGAAGAACCTTCATCTTGCTCTCTGATTGGTCAAGAGAGCCTTCCGTAGCAGTGATGTCATTCTGTGTGCGATGTGGGAGGGACTGGGCTTTCAGCCAATCAGGGCCAGGGATGGTGGGAGGGACTGGAATTCTAGCCAATCATATTACAGAATTAGGGCAATGTCATCTGAAGTCCACTAAACTGTAAGGTTTTTTATGTAATATAGTGATAGTTTCCTGTACAATGACAGATGCATTGTAGAATTAAGTTGTTGAGTTGAGAAATAACTAGCCAAATAAGGTGCTAACTTTCTATAACTTTCTCACTCACCTTCTCTGTGTGTTAAATACATGGGGGCGGGGAAGGGGGTCTGGAAATATCTACACACCAACTTCCATGAAAGGTAAGGGCCAATTGTGTGTGTGTAATATTTAATAATATTACAACACAATAATGTAACATACTATCATAGAGTTGGAAGAGACCGCAAGGGCCATCCAGTCCAACCCCATTCTTCCATGCAAGAAATCTCAATCAAAGAATCCCTGACAGATGACCATCGAGCCTCTGTTTGAAGACCTCCAAAGAAGGAGACTCCACCAAAATCTCAGAGGGAGTTTGTTCCACTGTCAAACAGCCCTTTCTGTCAGGAAGTTCTTCCTAATGTTGAGGTGGAATCTCTTTTCTTGGAGCTTGCATCCATTGCTCCAGGTCCTAGTCTCTGGAGCAGCAGAAAACAAGCTTGCTCCTTCCTCAATATGACATCCCTTCAAATATTTAAACAGGGCTATCATATCACATCTTAACCTTCTCTTCTCCAGGATAAACATCCCCAGCTCCCTGAGTC
>NW_024833945.1:0-1297 GCF_019175285.1 Sceloporus undulatus
GCAAGCCCCTTTGCTCCTAAACTTGATCTTCTGCTCATGACTTAATCCCAAGGAATATTATGAGTGTCTATTTTAGATCTGCACAGTATCATCTCATATAAATTAAGGACTGGACAATCTATGTACAGTGGACCCTTAGTATCCACTGGGGTTTGGTTCCAGGATCCCCAGTGGATACCAAAATCCACAGATGCCCAAGTCCCATTAAATACAGTGGTATAGAAAAATGGTATCTCTTATATAAAATGGCAAAATCAAAGTTTGCTTTTTGAAATGTATTTATATATATATATATATTTTCAAACCATGGATGGTTGAATCCATACATAAAGAATCTGTGGATACAGAGGGCCAACTGTACTTACAGAAAACTCATTCTCCAATCAGTAACCTGCATATAGGTGAAGTGACACCATACATGTATGAGAACTTTCAGTAATCTGGTGGAGAGAGAAAAGTTGGCAGAAACCATTAAAAAATTCAGGGGGGAACCAGTGGTGCAGAGACTTCTCACAACAGTCCAATGAGAACAAAAGCTACACAAGCTACACAACTGAAGCTACTGAAGCTACTCTCTACTTGTAGGGAAGGATGGAATGGATTGTTCTGGAAAGGGTTAGGCTCTATTGTTCCAACATGAACACTCAAAACTGCAGTATTTTCTTATAGGTCCCACATGTGGATTATGTGTTAAAGGTAGCAACCATTCCATATCTTTTTACTAGGTGCTAATATGCATCTCTAAGAGTTTAGGTGTAGCATGTATTCATGTCATTTCCTGTCAGTTGGTCTTAACTACATGTTATCAAATCCTGCCTCAGTCTACAGTTGTTGTTGTATGCTGTCAAGTCATTTCCAACTTATGGTATGGGGTTTTCTTGGCAAGATTTGTTCAGATGCATTGCATCTGAGGAAGTAGATCAAGTCTACTACAAGAGCCCTTTGCATACTACTAGAAACAATTTTTTTTTATTTACTGCTGCTTAAATTGATATTGAATTGTGCTACCTGTTCATTGATTTTAATTGTTTTACTGTACATCATATGCTTGTTGCTTTGTTTCCATTTAATGGTTTAATAACAGTTGTTAAATAAATTACCTTGGAATTAATATTTGGTGGTGGGGGGTATCTTGACCCTTTATCAAATAAAAACTATAATGTATAATTCTAGGCAGACTTATTTCCAGAGTCTGGACATGGAACTTGTTCAGATTCCCAAAAAATGATCATTGTGGCCAAAGATTCTGGGAATTATACTCCAAAAAAGTTACATTTCCAGATTCTAGTGAATTTTT
>NW_024833946.1:0-1297 GCF_019175285.1 Sceloporus undulatus
GTCGTCCGGCGGCGCGCGTCTGGGCGACTGTGTGGCGGCTTGTTCCTCGCGGTGGATGATGCGGTGGAGGATGATCCATGGCAGGACGGAGGAGACGAAGGGCTCCTTGCTCTCTTCAGGGACAGCCATGCTGCAGTCGATGATCTAGAGGATCAAAATCGATTGATCGGTTTGAGTTGATCGATAATCAATAACATTATTGATTTACGGTATTGATTTCGTGACGTCTGGGACGCACCTGGATGAGGTTGTTGGTCAGACGCACGAGGCTGGGAAGAACGGCCGGATCGTCCAGGCCGCCGCTGTTGTCCACGGAGAGGGACGCGTTGACGCCGTGCAGGAGCTGCGTCACGGTGGCGACCCACTCCTCCTTGGCGGACGCCTCGCTAACATTGACCATTTGATGGACGGCTTCGTTCAGCGCGACCTCCGAACACTCAAGGCAGCGGCGGAAGTCCTTCAGCTTAAGGAGGGAGTCCTGCGTGGAAACGGTGGCGGCGAGGAGAGCGTTTAAGAACGGGAAAGCGCGAGGATGACGTGAAATCGGGATTCAGTTAGAGATTTGATTTAATTCATTGCGGCAAATAAGCAGCGTGATGATTCCCACACGCCATACCCAAGATGACGGCACTTTTTGTATTGGGTTTGGAACCGTATATAGCTTTTCTAGGTCTAATTGAATTAAATTTGTTGGTTTGTAATAAACTTGTATAATTTGTTTATTGAATTGTAAATTAAATAAACAAATTTTAATATAAGCATAAATTACAAATATAATTAACGAGGATATATAATTTATTTAATTACAAATAAATAAGATAATATAATCATAAATGATAAATGTAATAAAATGCACATAATGTATTAACTATAAATTAAACGAATAAAAAATATTATAAACATAAACATAAATATAATTAATATGTATGATTTATTGAATTATAAATAAATGATTTGTAATATAAATATAAATTAGAAACATAATTAATGAACCCATGTAATGTATCTGTTTAATTATAAATATTGAATATATTTATAGAATTAATTAAATAAATTATATGGATTATTAATCATATTAGAATTTATTTAATTTATAATCAAATATATAAATTATATAAGCTTATTAATTTAATTATACATTAAATACTATGAATTATTAATAATATGCATATAATTTATTTAATTATAAATACATATATTATAAAATATAATTAATAAATGTATAACTTATTTCATTATAAATTAAAGAAATATATAATCATAAATTATAAATAAAATTAATAAATGCGTATAATGC
>NW_024833947.1:0-1297 GCF_019175285.1 Sceloporus undulatus
ATAAGGAAGAAAGTACTTAGTTAATATTAACTTTTGAACATCTTGGATATATAAAATAATACATTCAGTTGCTCAAAGATAATATCCTTTTTAGATCTGGAGGAGCACTGACGGAGCTTGGAAAAGTCTGAGATTGAACTTGGGATTTTTCATGACTTTGATTTCCTTTACTTTATTTCGCCTGCCTTTCGTCTTGTAAAGGGATACAAACCTAAGGTCTAAGTTTGTTTGAGAAAAGAAAAGAAAGAGTTAACTCCCTGGGTCTGAACACATACCTGGGAAAAGCCAAGGACACACGGGGGAGAACCCGCGGCGGAGGAGGGAACGCAGCAGCTCCAAGGTCTCTGGACGGGAGGGGAGGAAGGAGTGAAGCGGAAGGAGTGCAGCGGTCAGAGGCATCCGGAGAAGACAAGGAGAGACGTGCAAGAGCGGCCCCGGAAGTATAGTTGGAGGACTCATAAGTATAGAGACGGCGAGAAAGAGTGTCGCAGGAAGGGAGAAGGAGGAGGAAGGAAGTGTGCTAGCGGGAGAGCAGTAGAAAGCAGGAAGAAAGAAAGCCAAAGAAAGAAGGGCTTCTGGAGGACTAAAACAAAAGAAGACTCAGTGCGGGAATCAAAGCAAAAACAGAGGGTGACAAGGAGAACAAAGCAATACAAAGCTTCGCGGTAAAGGGGAAAGGAAGGAAGAAGATTTGAGACACTGGGGGTTAGAATTTAAAAGAAAAATAACGTAATTTGTGAAATATATAAGAGAGTTATTGTATCATAAGTTACTAGGGAACAAAAGTTATAAGGAATGAAATTGGAAAAACTGTGAAATAGGAGTAGAGATAGATATTGAACTCTAAGTAACAGAAAGAATAGAATATAGATAAAAGGGGGAAGATAATAGAAAAGACTTTAAAGTAAAGAGTATTTGGGAAATATAGGGGTGTGAGAAGAAAACAAAAAGAGAAGGAAGTGAAAGAAATTGTTTTATTTTTCTTAAAAAAAATAATAACTAATAGTAAGTAAGAGGGACAATTAGAAGTGGTATACAGCTCAAAAAAGGAGAACATTGTTTATTGTAGCGATACTATAGGGGGAATAAAGCTTAAAACTATAAATAAGATTTCGGTAGTAAAGGGGGATAAGAAATAACTAATCTGGTGGTATTGAATGTTATTTGATTGAATTCCTAACCCCATAATATTATATTTCTCCTCCTCTCTTCCTCATACCTCTCTATTTGGGGTGGTGGAGGGTTGTTTTCTTTATATTTCAAAGAGAGAAAAGAAGAAGGTGATAGGATTAATATG
>NW_024833948.1:0-1297 GCF_019175285.1 Sceloporus undulatus
AAAAAGCAACAATTTACATACTATAATGTCATGCTAATGCTTTAAAACTACAACCACTATCACATTACACTGTTATAGAGCTATTATTGCACTTTACCTTCTCTGGTTGCTTACTGTGGAATTCTGGGGTTTGTAGTTTAGTGTCGCCTAAGAGCTTTCTGGCTGGGAATGCAAAATGACTCTCCCACAGGAGAGAGCAATCAAAAGGGAATAATACTGCTATAATAGCGTAGTGTGACATTGCCTACAATGCACAGCACTACATTTTAGCTGGCCAACTATAGTTTGTAGCTGTCCTACAAACTAGGGTTGAGACAGTACAATCTCAAAGCTACAGACTATAAATCAGCAACAAAGTACAACTCACAAAAAGTCCAGTGGTGTTGCAAATAGTGTATTGTATTTGGATCAGGAGGTCCAGATCATGAAAGCCGCTAAGTGGCCTTGAGCCAGTCACTATCTCAGCTCCTTGTCCTGCTATCTCTCAGGCCTATCTACTTCGAAAAGATGGAAAGACTGAATAGGAAAGAAAATATGTGCAGCCATGGGAAGAAGGCAGGAGAAAAACAAATACCAGTAAAACACTCTAGAAATGTGTGTTGGGAAAGAGAGGCCATAAAACCAAAATATGCATAGGTATGCAGCACAACGTAACCAAACACAGGTTTGAACAGAGCTTGGAAGTAATGAGTTACAAGTAATATATTTAATGCAGCTACCATAAGTACCTCTGGAGTAAACGAAGTCATGTTCCAAAAGGTTTGATATGAGGGAAAATGAAGTTACTTTATTGGTTTAACAAGTAACCATTTCTAGTTACTGTCAAAAGTTATATTCCAAGGGCATATTTAGAGGCACTGTGACAGAAATATTTCTGTGCTATTCTCTTCTCAATCCTAAGGCTTTTCTACTCAAAAATAAAGGAAAGTAATAGAAAAATAAGCAGTGCACCAAATACCGTATCCAGTTACTCAATCTAACACTTCTCAAATATTGCAGCAAATAACAAGAATGAACTATTTTTAAAAAGTAATATTCCAAGCTCAGGGTTTCAACAAGACATAACACTGTGAAAACATGACAGAGAATTTATACCCTCTAATGGGGAAACTCAAGACTGATGATTTGGCAGAAAACACATGACGAGAAGAAATACTATAGAAGTTATGTCATCCAAGACATGGATTCATCAACACTGAACCACCAAGTTCCTAAAGACAAATTAGCATGTAATGTTAGAAACAATAGAATTCCTTCAAATGAATCAATATGAAGAGTTACAGAACACAACAGTGTG
>NW_024833949.1:0-1297 GCF_019175285.1 Sceloporus undulatus
TCCTTCCTTCCTTCCTTCCTTCCTTCCTTCCTTCCTTCCTTCCTTCCTTCCTTCCTTCCTTCCAGGAGACTGCAATGGAGCCCAAGGTTCAGAGCTGGACTCAGGAGGGAAAGGCAGAAAAGAAAGCCTCTGCTTTGGAAATATAGTTCTCTCTGTGTATCCTGTATGTTCGTGTGTGTGTGTGTGTGTGTGTGTGTTTGCCTTTTCTGTTCTCATGGCTGGGAATGGAGCTGAGGATTGAGGAGAGAAGAAAAGGTCAGTTTCGCGCAAATTCAGAACTTCTGTGCATCAAAGAGTCCAATGTGTTGAAACAACAAAGAACTTTATTGAGAACACATAGAAATCCAGTGTTTAAGCCAGAACTGCCCCCGCCAAGCAAACAGTACATTAAAACCCCAACATCTAAAACTCCACCTTCTTCCAATCCTAGCCCCCACCTCCAATTCCCACAGTCTATGCCCCACAATTACCAAGCCCCCCTTTGCCATTCCCAGAAACTATCCCTTTCTGTCAATACCTGCCCCCAACTTTCTTCAGCCAACATCCCCCACATTGCAAAAGCTATCATTCCCATAAATATTCTTCACATCTATAACAAATCCCAGCCCCCGAACTACCTAGCCTATACCACAACCCACAATCCCCAGCTAAATTTACATCCCAAAGTAATTATCTATACTATTAGCAATTAAAACCTAAAAATAACAAAATACAACTTTAAAACACAAACAGACATATCGACGGACAAAGCTTACAAACAAAATCACAAGGGCCTTTTCTTGGCACCACTGGATTGAAGATATATTTTTTGTATTCATTATTGACAAAAATAATGTTAATTCACTACTGGGATTTATGTGGCTTCTCTCCTGTGTGGATTCTCTTGTGTGTCGCTAGGTGTGACCACCGAGAAAAACCTTTCCCACAATGTTGGCATTTGTATGGCTTCTCTCCTGTGTGGATTCTCTGATGTCTCTCTAGGCTTGACTTCTGAGGAAAACATTTCCCACAATGCTGGCATTTGTATGGCTTTGCTCCTGTGTGGACTCTCTTGTGTATCACTAGGTGTGACTGCTGAGAAAAACCTTTCCCACAATGCTGGCACTTGTATGGCTTCGCTCCTGTGTGGATTCTCTTGTGTCTCGCTAGGTTTGACCACCGAGAAAAACCTTTCCCACAATGTTGGCATTTGTATGGCTTCTCTCCTGTATGGATTCTCTGATGTCTCTCTAGGCTTAACTTCTGAGAAAAACCTTTCCCACAATGTTGGCATTTGTACGGCTTCGCTCCTGTGTGG
>NW_024833950.1:0-1297 GCF_019175285.1 Sceloporus undulatus
CCCAGGAAGGAATTGAAGGCACACAATTCTCCCCCAAAGTCTGGGAGGAAAAGGAAGAGGAAGGCTTAGAGGAAGGGCTGGAGGAGGAGGAAGGCTTAGAGGAAGAGGAGGAGGAGGAAGAGGAAGAGGAAGGGCTTACAGGAAGGGCCTGAGGAAGAGGAGGAGGAAGAGAAGGAAGGCTTAGAAGAAGGACCTGAGGAGGAGGAGGAGGAGGAGGAAGGCTTAGAGGAAGAGCCTAAGGAGGAGGAGGAGGAGGAGCAGAGAGACCTCTGGAGGATTCTGCAGAGGAAGAAGAAGGAGAAGAAGGAGAAGGGGCTCCTGAGCATACGCAGAGGCCTCTGGGGGAGAAGCCACAGGGAGAAATCTCCTGGTTGTAACTTATAATCACTATTATTAGTAGTAGCATTAGTATTATTACATTTTATTTATTTATAAAGACATGTAAAGACGTATTTATAAAGAGTATCTCAGTGAGTCTCTGAATTATAGCATCAGGAAAGATTTTAGCTGTTGTTAAGGTTTGGAAATGCTGTTTGGAGTCCCTTCTGACTTTGGAGCCCTTTCATCCTCCATTTTGGGTTCCCTGAAGGCCTCAAACTGCCAAGTGCTGAGGAAGAGGCAGCCATTTTGTGTTCTGGTGGCCATTTTGTGTGCTGCTTGTGATTGTGGGGAATAATGTTCCGGAACCTTCTCTGAGGCCTCAGTTGAACAGAGGCCTCTCTTTCTCTCCTGATGCTCCAGAGTCAGAAGGAGGCCAGGCTCCTTGGGCCAAAAGGAAGGAAGTGTGTCTCTGTGTGTCTTTTCTGAAAGTGTTTTCATATTACACAGCTGTGCTCCTTCTGGGGAAGATGGGTTTTAAAAGGGATCAGAAATGAGGAGGATAGTTTTAATACATGCCTTATTCTTCTTCTTCACAAACATTGGGCTTTGGCTCCTAAGAGGAGGCTAGTCCCCCCAAAAAAGGCCAAAAGTGGCTCCTTTGGGAGGTTTTAAAAGTCTCCCCAGTTTTCTTATTAAGAGATTTTCAGGCAAGAAGGAAGGAGACAGACCGGAATAACTCATATTACCAAGAATGAAACAAACAAACATAGAAACAGACAACAACAAGAAGAATAAGGATTAGAGACTAAAACAAACTACTTATTTTTTTAAAAGGAAAACTATTATTAAGAGGGTGCTTCTACCCGTTTACAACCAACTCAGGCTGTATCTGCACTGGAGAAATAATCCAGTTCTAAAGTGTGTTAACTCTTCTGTTTCCATCCTATGGAATCCTGGGATTTGTAGTTTGTTGTGG
>NW_024833951.1:0-463 GCF_019175285.1 Sceloporus undulatus
CAATACGTACTAGGGTTAGGGGGGTGCGGAAGCACCGCCCTTTCCTAACCCTAGTACGTATTGTATACGTACTATTTGGCGGTCTGTAAACCGCCTTTGTTTCTTTTTAAAAAATGGCCACAAATATATACATTTCTAAGGTTTGCAGTCCTTTGGCTGAAAAAGATGTGCACACATTTCTATATGCACAATAATAAAACATGCATTTTGAAGTGTGTATGTGTGTGGGGGGGGGGTACCCCAATACCCTTCAGCTGAGTGGTGCGAAAACTTTGACCCTCTTGGTGTTTTTGATTGCAGTTTCCAAACCAGTTCCAACCAACATTTGCAGTGGGATGGGTATATCTTGCTTTCTTCCCAAACTCAACCTTTATAGATTTTTTGTAAATTCTGATCAGTAATAAACTGAATTAAACACTCACTCATGCCTAGCAGTTGGACAAATCTCTCAATTTTGGGAAGT
>NW_024833951.1:563-1297 GCF_019175285.1 Sceloporus undulatus
CCTTTGTTTCTTTTTAAAAAATGGCCACAAATATATACATTTCTAAGGTTTGCAGTCCTTTGGCTGAAAAAGATGTGCACACATTTCTATATGCACAATAATAAAACATGCATTTTGAAGTGTGTGTGTGTGTGGGGGGGGGGGTACCCCAATACCCTTCAGCTGAGTGGTGGGAAAACTTTGACCCTCTTGGTGTTTTTGATTGCAGTTTCCAAACCAGTTCCAACCAACATTTGCAGTGGGATGGGTATATCTTGCTTTCTTCCCAAACTCAACCTTTATAGATTTTTTGTAAATTCTGATCAGTAATAAACTGAATTAAATACTCACTCATGCCTAGCAGTTGGACAAATCTCTCAATTTTGGGAAGTCGAAGGTTTTCATGGCTGACATCCATAATTTTTGGGCTATGTGGCCATGTTCTATAAGAGTTTCTTCTTGACATTTCGCCAGCATCTGTGGCTGGCATCTTTAGAGAATGCTGGCAAAATGTCAGGAATAAACTCTTCTAGAACATGGCCACGGATCTCAAAAAACCCACAAAAAAAAACCCTATTACTCTTTTAATATGCCAGTTCACAAAATGGAAAATAAAGAAGGAAATAAGTAACTGGAGAAGAGGATGAAATTTTAAATTCAAGGGCTAATTCCAATGGTATTTATAAAACTTTTCTTGCAACTGCAAAAGTGCTTCTAAGGACATGTAACAGTTATCTTAGGAACAATAGAAATGA
>NW_024833952.1:0-1297 GCF_019175285.1 Sceloporus undulatus
TTGATCTAAATTACTCTAATTTATGGAAGGAGATAAAGGAAGATCTCTCAAGATGGGGAAGATTACAGTTATCATTAATGGGTCGAATAGAAACGATAAAAATGGCTGTATTACCAAAACTCCTGTTCTTGTTTCAAAATCTTCCAATAATTCAAAACGAAAGAGTTTTCAAAATTTGGGAGAAAGAAATTTCGAAATATATTTGGCAAGGGAAAAAACCTAGAATTAAATGGAAAATTATGAAAAAAGCCAAGGAAAGAGGTGGACTTGGGATTCCAGACTTGAGGTTATATTACTATGCGTGTACTATGATATGGCTAATTCCCTGGATTAGAATATCAGAAAAACCACTGTTAAACCTAGAAAGATTTAACAAATTATATGGATGGCATGGATATCTATGGTATAAGAGAGTCGAGGTGAACCGTCAGTTTGAAGACCATGTCATCAGGAAATCATTAATAAACGTTTGGAAGAAAGTAAAACAAATATTCTATAATCAAATACCTACTTGGTTGTCACCCCAGGAGGCTTGGAACATAACTCTTCCCTTAGAATCCACCACTCCTCTAAAATATAAAGATTTAATTAAATGGCAGAACAACAGACCTTTATTGAAATCTAGCATGGAGTTGGCTGAGGAAGGTATTAATTGCCCATGGTTCCCTTATTTGCAATTAAAGGAAAAGTTCTTGGTGGATGGAAAACAATATGGGTTTATGATCAAAAATAATGAATTGGATGAAAATATTTTTAAACCAGAGAAAGGTATGATTTCTAAATTGTATAAACTATTTCTTTTTAGAGAGATGGAACAAGAAACTATTAAGGAATGCACAATAAAATGGGCAAGAAACATAGGTCACACTATAAATTTAAATGCATGGGAAAGAGTATGGGGAAGAGATCTTAAAATAACTCTGTCTATGGACATGAACGAGAATTTATACAAGATGGTGCATCGCTGGTATTTAACCCCATGTAAACTGGCAAGAATCAACAAAGGAAAGGAAGGAAGATGCTGGAAATATATGGCTAATCAAGGAACATTTTATCAGTTGGGCTAAGGGGCTTTTTATTGTTTTTAAGATTTGTTGTATCTGTCTGTTTTTAACCTTGTATGTTATTTGCACACTGGTGCACCCTGTAAGCCGCCCTGATCGCTTGGAAGGGCGGGATACAAATAAAAATTTTATTTATTTATTTATCATATGTGGTGGCTATGTCCCAAAGCAAAAATATTTTGGAGGAAAATACATATGATAATTTCAAAAGTGCTTAAAAGACAAATAAAATT
>NW_024833953.1:0-1297 GCF_019175285.1 Sceloporus undulatus
GAAATATGCAAGAGGCCATCTTAAGTAAAGCCATGTTCAATGCCCAAATGTGCTGTTTGGAATGGGGGGAGGGGGGGTTGGCCAGAAAGGGAAGTACATTTCTGCCATCTGTCTAGGAATAATGCCTAAATGTCCTCCATTTTGATCATGCCTAAGAAACATGCATTTATATTAACATTTTAAAAAAATCATCAATTTTTTTCGCATGTCTTCCATTTTTAAAAAATGTGTTGTACATTTGAAAATGTTGTCCTATATTATTTAATTATGTAATTATTTATTTTTTGGCTCCCACCCCCACCCCCGTTGTCTGGGGGACACCAACCCGGCCCCCGGCTCAAAAAGGTTGCCTACCCCTGCTGTGGAGAGTGGGAGGTGGGATTGGAGAACAATCTGACTATGCCTCTTAGCCAGATGGAGACATGTCATTTTTTGCTGAGATGCTCTGGAGGTCTCAGCAAATGATGTAGCCTGGCTACAGGCACATAGCCAGATGCTTCTTCAGCCCCCATACTCTCAACCAGCCATGGACTGACCATTCTGGGGGGCTGTTGCAATGATACCATGAGTCTGGCGGTGGGAAGGTTTTGCAATGGGTAAAAGAGAATACCAACTTCCACAATGACCAAAGAAAGACATATACAGGCATAAAGCAGACTTACATTTGTATATGTCAGTGACAGGATGCTGGCCAATGTTTAACAACTGATGTCTAGGAACTATATTAGGGAAACACAGTATACAGGGAGGGGAGATAAGATTTTCTTCCCCAGTTACAGAATCTGACAAAACTCTAGCTCTGTCATGCGCACGCACACACACACACTCACACACACACACACACACACACACACACACACACACACAGATTTTCATCAGGACACTGCAGGAGCCTATGACTAGTGCTGACATTTTTTAGTCCACTATTGTGCTTTATTAGCATGCCCTACACCCCTTTCGTGCTGTATATGGGGTTTCATGTTTTTAAGAAGTCACAATGACCTTTGGAACACAAGAAAGTTTCCCATGGGAAAGGCACATTGACCTGAAGACATGTGGAGGATCTAGATAGCCTAAATAAAGATTGATCACTTCATCCTCCCCTGCTCTGCTCTCTGTATAAACCTTATATGTTGTTTGAGCCCCACTCCACTTCCTGTGGAGCCTCCTCTTCAGGACTGGTAATTATCACCCCTTCTGACTCCTGATTTCTCACTATCTAACCTTTCACACCTTTCTTTGATTAGCTCTATATGGTTCTTGAGGCTGCATTAGATTTGTGCGTTTGTCTACACCC
>NW_024833954.1:0-1297 GCF_019175285.1 Sceloporus undulatus
CATAGGCACCTGGTGAAGGCGAAGGCCATGAGGCTGAGGATGGTGAAGCTGAGCAGGGTGATGGTGTGAGGCCGGTAGAAGAACTCCAGCGTGATGTCCTCCACCTGCTGCTCGTTGATCATGCGGAAATGGTGCCGGTAGTTGACGTCGTCTTTGCTCAGGGTCCGGCTGCCCACGAACGACGCCATGGCTTCCCTGCTTCCTCCGGGAAAGAAAGAAAGAAAGAAAGAAAGAAAGAAAGAAAGAAAAGGGGACGCGAGGGAGGAAAAAATGGGCGGCCAGGCGCCGCAAAGGCGGCCCCCCAAGAGGGGACGCGGGAGGAGAAGAAGGACGGAGATGGAGAAGAAGGGGAGGCGCTATGGAGGGCCGGGCCTGGCTTTGGCGTCGAAGGCAACGCGGAGGAAAAGGAGGAGGAACCACCACAACCGCCCTGCTCCTCCTCCTCCCCCTCACTCCTGACAGGAAACGCGTTGGGCCTCGTAGGCCCTGGTGAGGCGCCGGCCTCGATTTGTAAGGCGATCCGCCGTCTGAGGCGAGGCCCCCGGCCGGAAGCGTTCCACCTCAGAAGTGGCGAGGAAGATTCCACGCTAGGCCCCGAGCCTCAGGGAATAGCGGCTGTATGTTGCGAGAGCTCTCTAGGACCCTAAGAGACCGCTTTAACGGCCAAGGCTCAATGCCAGGGAATTCTGGGGAGTGTAGTTCGTGAGAGACGTTGAGTTTTGTGACTGTGAGGGAGCTCTGGGCCCACAATAGGCCACAGTTTGCGGGGGCTTTTGAGTCCCTCTGTGGGGAGAAAGGTGGGGTAGAAGAAAATAATAATCATATATTATTATTATTACGTAGTATGTACAATTTAAAGGTACTTTGAGTCCCTGTGATGGGAGAAAGGTGGGATATAAGAAAGTAATTATTATTGTTTTAGTTTGTTATTATAAACTACAATTTACAGGTGCTTTGAGTCCCTTTGTTGGGAGAAAGGTGTTTATAAGAATATTATTATTATTATTATTATTATTCCCAGAATTCCCTAGCACCTTGCCAGGGCAGTTAAAGCGTTCTCAAATGGGATTATTAATGCAGTGTGTTGGACCTTAGTTGCTCTGTGTTTTATCGGAGGGGCCGTATCCACACTGCAAATGTAATCCAGTTTGACACTACTTTAACTTCCTGGGAACTGTAGTTTTGTGAGACATAGTTTTGTGAGACATTTGTCAGGGCACTGAGCCAGGGCAGTTAAAGCTGTCTTAAACTGGATTATTTCTGCTATGTGTTTTTGACCTAAGGGAAAGAAAGAAGT
>NW_024833955.1:0-552 GCF_019175285.1 Sceloporus undulatus
AAAAAATACCTCACAAAGGTCTAGTAAACAACACATACACAAAGTCCCCACACAAAGGTCTCACTGGCGCACTGTGTGTCTGGGGTCTGGAAATGTCACTTCCACTTTCTGGGAAGACAATGCTGCCAGAGATGAATGTGGGGCTTTATGCCTGCAAAGCATGGGCTCAGTCTCTCAGCTGCAACCCTTCCACACAATCCTGGACTGAAGATTTAAAGAAAAATCCTCTTTCAGTTCCAGGAATAATGGCCTACCTTCAGTACAAAGACCCTGATTCCTGCAGCCCCAGAAAGGCCTCTCCTTCGGTCCTTTATGGCCGGAGCTTCCCTGAGTCAGAGGCCGTCTCCTCTGCTGTAGAGAAGGGTTGCTCTGAGTGCGAAGGAGGAGGAGGAGGTCCACAGGGCTGAGGGAGGGAAGGCAATGGGAAAAGGTCAGTGCCAATGGCCATAGTGGGCAGAAGGTGACAATGCCTAGGAAACTCCTCTGAGTCCCAGCCATTCTAGGAATGAGTGGCAGGAGTGAGTCCTGGGGGCTGGGAGAGAGAGGTGGGGA
>NW_024833955.1:652-1297 GCF_019175285.1 Sceloporus undulatus
AGTGGCTCAAATAACATATCCCATCCTATGTTATCAAAGGCCTTTTTTAAATCGACAAAGATAAGTGCAAGTTATTTTTTATAAACCCAGAGGAAAAAATACCTCACAAAGGTCTAGTAAACAACACATACACAAAGTCCCCACACAAAGGTCTCACTGGCGCACTGTGTGTCTGGGGTCTGGAAATGTCACTTCCACTTTCTGGGAAGACAATGCTGCCAGAGATGAATGTGGGGCTTTATGCCTGCAAAGCATGGGCTCAGTCTCTCAGCTGCAACCCTTCCACACAATCCTGGACTGAAGATTTAAAGAAAAATCCTCTTTCAGTTCCAGGAATAATGGCCTACCTTCAGTACAAAGACCCTGATTCCTGCAGCCCCAGAAAGGCCTCTCCTTCGGTCCTTTATGGCCGGAGCTTCCCTGAGTCAGAGGCCGTCTCCTCTGCTGTAGAGAAGGGTTGCTCTGAGTGCGAAGGAGGAGGAGGAGGTCCACAGGGCTGAGGGAGGGAAGGCAATGGGAAAAGGTCAGTGCCAATGGCCATAGTGGGCAGAAGGTGACAATGCCTAGGAAACTCCTCTGAGTCCCAGCCATTCTAGGAATGAGTGGCAGGAGTGAGTCCTGGGGGCTGGGAGAGAGAGGTGGGGA
>NW_024833956.1:0-1297 GCF_019175285.1 Sceloporus undulatus
CCCACAATGCTGGCATTTGTATGGCTTCTCTCCTGTGTGGATTCCCTGGTGTGTCAGTAGGGTTGACTGCCGAGAAAAACAGTTCCCACAATGCTGGCATTTGAATGGCTTCTCTCCTGTGTGGATTCTCTGGTGTGTCAGAAGGGCTGACAGCTGAGAAAAACAGTTCCCACAATGCTGGCATTTGTATGGCTTCTCTCCTGTGTGGATTCTCTGGTGTGTTAGTAGGTGGGACTTTTGAGAAAAACATTTCCCACAATGCTGGCATTTGTATGGCTTCTTTCTGGTGTGGACTCTCTGATGAATGACAAGGATCGACTTGTAAGCAAAATGTTTCCCACAATGCTGGCAGTTGTATGGCTTCTCTGATGTGTGGACTCTCTCATGACTGACAAGTTCTTCTGTAAAGAAGGATAATGACAGATAATACTGAATATCAGATTTAAGAGACGGACATGTTAGCCCAAGCCCACCTCTCTATGAGGTGAAGAAACCCAAATATCAGTGTTTGGTAATATGCAAGAATCAATGTATATATAGATGGAATGAAGTATGAGAGTGAACCAAAGTACTCATTTTAGAATAGAGGCCTCTGGGAGAGTGGAATGCAGAAGGGAGGCAGATGTGAAGATGTTCAAGGTGAAGCATTTGTCCAAACATTTAAAGGAAACAAAGAGCCTTAGGAAAAGACTGATATAGGATGGAATTTCACTGGCAGAAGTTCCTCTGAGTGCCACCATATCTGATAAGGTGCAATGGGGTGAAGCCAAAGGTATTTTAAAGTATATTTAAATGTATTCATGTATCTGAACTATGATTGTTGGAAATGTATATGTTTGGAGTGTGAAGTGCTCAATAAAGTGATGAAGATGAGTTTTCTTTGTTTGTTTTCCTATAAAGGTAGCCATTTTCTTTGGCTCTGGGCCTCAGTTTTGTTACAATGGGAATTCTACTGAGGATAGCTAGCTTTGAATAAATCTGAATTGTCAACAAAATCTGGCTCCTCTGCCTTACTCTATTCTGTCAGAACCTTTTAAAGCCTATCATACACAATACCTATTTGATATTAAATTAATAAAGTTGGAGTGGGTGACCTGAGCATGACCAGCAAAAGGGCCCGAGCTCGACTCAGGCTTGCATCCTTCCGAGGTCGCTAAAATGAGTACCCAGATTGTTGGGGGCAAATTAGCTTACTTGCTAATTAGCTTACTTGCTGTTCACCGCTATGATCTTTGGAATAGCGGTATAAAAATAATAATAATAATAATAATAATAATAATAATAATAATAATAATAA
>NW_024833957.1:0-1297 GCF_019175285.1 Sceloporus undulatus
AGTGATCTCACGACTTGATTACTGTAATGTCCTCCTGGCTGGGCTTCCTTTTTCTCACCTCCGTCCTTTAATCTCTGTCCAGCATTCAGCTGCACGCATTATCACATCCGCCCACTGCTCTGACCACATCTCTCCTGTGTTGGCATCCCTTCACTGGCTCCCCCTCCCTTTCTGTATTCAGTACAAGCTCCTGCTGTCAACGTTTAAAGCCCTTCATGGGCTGGCCCCTCCTTACTTATGAGACCTTATTTCTCCTCACCTTCCCACTAGGGCCCTCCGTTCTGGTAGTCAAGGTCTGCTGTCCCAGCCCAGGATTTCCTCTGCCCCATCTCGGATTCGCCCCTTTTCACTCGCTGCCCCTCATTCCTGGAACCTTCTTCCCCCGCGAGCAAGAGCCATCACTTATTTAACCAGCTTCAAAACAGAGTTGAAGACCATCCTGTTCAGAGAAGCGTTCCCAGGCATTGCATAATTGTCACTTGCTATTTGATGTTCTTTTGATGCCTGTTCTATCGAACCATTTCTTGTATTGCTATGTACTTTATATGTATTAGCCTGCTAGCCCCACCACCTTTCCCTTCTCTTTTTATGTCATGTCTTTTTAGATTGTAAGCCTGAGGGAACCATCTAATTAAAAAGATTGTATGTACAGCGCTGTGTAAATTTACAGCGCTTTATAAATAAAGGTTAATAATAGTAATAATAATAATAAACATGGAAACAGCTGAGACTATGGCGGGATACAAACCGCCACTTTGCGGCGCTCCCCCGCCGGCGCCATTTGCTCTGCGTGGGAGCCGCAGCAGCCAAACCACGTGACTCCCGCGCGGAGCAAAAAAGAAGCTCCATTTCGGAGCTTCTTTCTGCGGCGCCTCTATGACGTCGCGAGGCGCTGCAGGCGCATTCACGACGTCATAGGTGCTGCGACACGTCTGGACGCTATGCGTCCAGTACGTAAAGATGGCGGCGCCCCTGTGGAAGGGGCGCCGCCATCTTGTACGTATTGTATACGTACTAGGGTTAGGGGGTGCGGAAGCACCGCCCCTTCCTAACCCTAGTACGTATACAATACGTACTATATGGCGGTATGTATCCCGCCTATAATTATCTCATTCTGTTGTCTCCTCACCTTTTTCCTTCACTCATTTATCTCTTCCCTTCAAGGTACTCATCCTGCAATCACTCACCAGCTCCCAGAAAAGCTTTATCCTGAAACAACCTACCTGTTTCCTGCCAAGGTACGTGTTCTAAAACCACTTAACTGCTCCACACATAGGTTCATGCTGCAGCCACTTCC
>NW_024833958.1:0-1297 GCF_019175285.1 Sceloporus undulatus
AAAATATGTTCAATGCTCTCTTCTGAATTTGAAATAGTCAGGACCAAATCGTCTGCATACGCACGTAATTTATACTCTTTCCCCTTCAGTTTAAATCCTTCAATTGCAAAGATAAAAAACTGGCAGTCATCTCTTTAGATGCCGAGAAGGCTTTTGATAATGTAAAATGGCAATTTATGCTGGAAACTCTTAAGAAAATGGAATTAGGAAATTTCTTCATAAAAAATATTGAGCAAACATATAAGCAACAAAAATCCCAAATAATAATTAATGGGGAAAAGACTGCAAACATATTGGTAGATAAGGGCACAAGACAGGGTTGCCCTCTATCCCCATTACTATTTATTATGACCTTGGAAGTATTAAATAATACATTAAGAAACAGCAAAGAAATTAAAGGTACAAGAATAAAAGGTGAAGAACATAAATTAAAAGCATATGCTGATGACATGATAATTGTATTAGAAGACCCCTTGAAAAGTATAGCACATCTGTTGAAAAAATTAAATGAATTTGGAAAATATTCTGGAATAATAATTAACAAAAGTAAAACCTCAATGTTAACAAAAAATTTAAAAGAAAAGGAAAAAGAAGAATTGACAATCAGATCAGTCATAAAAATAGAGGAAAAAATAAAATATCTAGGAATATGGCTAACGGAAAACAACATGAACCTGTTTAAAAATAATTACAAAATAACCTGGCAACTAATAGAGAATGATTTTAAAAAGTGGAACACATACAATTTATCTTTATTAGGCAGAATTGCCGCAATTAAAATGAACGTTCTCCCAAAATTTATGTTTTTATTTATAAATTTACCAATTATTTCAAACGAAAAAATATTCAAAACATGGGAAAAAGGAATACTTAGCTTTGTATGGAAAGGGAAAAAGGCCAGAATACAAACCAAAATTTTTAAAAAGGAAAAAAGACCTAGGAGGCTGTGCACTGCCAGATCTGAGAATGTATTATAGAGCTTGCAGCATGCTGTGGATCCAGGAATGGATAATGTTAAAAGACAGAAAATTATTAAACTTAGAAGCTAACAATATGAATAGTGGCTGGCATGCCCATCTCTGGTACCCCAAAGAAATTACGGATAAGGCTATAAATAAGCATCTTATAAGGAAAGCATTGTTAAGCATATGGAGAACAATAAAAGGAAAATTCTACAGAGGGTTGCCAGAATGGGTATCAACTGATGAAGCTTTCTCAATGGTAAGGGGAAAAGAGAAAGAAAAATGGGCTACATATAAGGATTTACTTGTGAAAGAAAGAAGTGGAAATGTGAAAT
>NW_024833959.1:0-1297 GCF_019175285.1 Sceloporus undulatus
CAGCCAATCACAACAAGGCAGAACATGGGAACGGAAGTAAGAACGGATTACATTACCGCTCTGACATTTCTTGGACCGTTTTAAAAACGTTTCCACAAGCTTGGATCACTTTCTTATCCTTTCCCTCCGAGGAACACATATGGAACACTTTGAGGGGTATGTAGAACCCGATGGGAACCCGATGGGGACAAAAACGTGCGGTAAAGTTGAAAGTGCTCCGTTCCAATCGGGTTCCAAAAATGTTCTCGGAACGCAATGCGATAAACTCCATGAAATGGAGTTAATGGGTACAAGTTGTTAAAAAAAAAGTCTTGCGAGACTCAGTATGCAAGAGGTGCACCATGTTAAGAACTGCATTAAGCACACTTAGGCTGCTGCCACACTGCAGAATTAAAGCGGTTTCACACTGCTTTCACTTTCATCACTCCATCCTATGGAATCCTGGGATTTGTAGTTTGTTGTGGTGCCAGGGCTGGGCTTTGAAATCTCAGCCATAAGAGAGGCAAAAGGCTTGGGCTGCGTCTACACTGGAGAAATAATCTGGTTTGATACCACTTTAACTGCCTCAGCTCAATGCTATGGAATTCTGGGAATGGTGGTTTGTTCCAGCACAACAGCAGAATGGCAGCTAAACCCCTGTAAAGCTCTCTGATCAAGGTGACCATGACCAATACCCTCACCCCAAAATATAGGGCACTCAAGCAAAAAAATGTAGGACATGACCAAAAATAAAAGCTAAAAACACCCATGTAATTATAAATTCATGCTTCTTAGCTTCTATGGAGGATATTTTGAAGTTTGACAGGAGAGGACATATCCTGGAAAAGGAGGAGGATGTCTGGTCACCTTGTCTCTGGTCCAAAATACACTGCAGAAATAAAACATAGCTGGACTGAAATGCCCAGAGTTCCACACTGAGGAAATAATCCAGTTTGAGAATGATTTAAATGTCCTGGGTTAGTGCTGGGGAATGCTGGGAATTGTAGTACACTGTGGCCCCAGAGCTATCTCTGACAGGGAGTCACATAACCCTCCAAACGTAGTTGAACTGCAGTGTCTAGAATTCCTCACCAGGTGCATCCACACTGAGGAAATGTTTGAGACTGCTCAGTGCTGGGGAATCCTGGGAATTGTAGTCTATTGTGACCTCAGAGCCATCTCTGACAGAGAAGTCTCAATGTCTCCAAATACTAGCATTCCCAGGATTCCCTAGCACTGAGTTAAAGCAGTTTCAAAGTGGGTTATTACTCCTGCAGTGTGTGTGAGAGATATAAAAGCTAGGCAGTGGATTCATTCG
>NW_024833960.1:0-1297 GCF_019175285.1 Sceloporus undulatus
AGGCAAGGCCCCATAAGTGCTACTGTCAGTTGATGCATCACTCTTTTTCCTTAATTTTAAAAACATTTTATAGTCAAAGGGTGGCTGATCAGTCATATAGATAATTACAGGTGCTCAGTTTATTAGTTGTTGTGTTTTAGCTTAGAAATATTCAGGGCAAAATCCTGTTAGTGTTTTGTGCGTGTATAAATTCTCCCTATGGAACTAGGTACATTTCCATTCCATTCAAGGTTGTGGAAATGGAATTATGCTGTGGGGCCAGTGTGCATGTCAATCTGCATGATTGCATGGGCTGTCACATCTATCTGGACTGACATTGGGAGCACTCCCAAGGTGCAAACACAGTTTTCAGGCAGAGTGTAACCCAATCCAGGTCTCGTTTGGTTGACACACCATGAACCCCAGATTAGGACTCTTAATAGTAATTAAGGGGCTGTACCGATTGCCCCTAAGGGTGGCAGGAAGTTGCCCCTTTCCTGGCCGGATCGGGACCACAGCAACCTTACGCCGTGCCCCCAATCCGGCTTCTGGAGGGAGCAAAAAGGAGACACAAAAGGCAGCTCTTTTTTGCATCCTCCAAAGGGTGTCAGCTGAGGTGGTGCAGCTCTATGGCACCCCTTCAGTGCTCCATCATTTGGACTCAGCACCAAAGGTGTGTCATGATGGCGCATGCCGTCTGGACTGGCACACACCAAAATGGTTCCATGGGGGCAGAATTAGGGCAAGCATCATCAGGACGCTGCACCCAGACTCCGCCCACAGACCAGCACTTTCTGCTGGTCTGTATTGGGCCTATCTCTATCTTCCCTGGACTAAATTTGTTTTCTTAATCCAACCCATTACCTTCTCCAAGCTTCCATTTAGAGGAAACAGACTAGCCTTAACTGAGGATGTTTTGAAGGCTGGAGAAATATAGTTGAGTGTCATACGTGTACTGATAGTATCCTGTCCCATGCCTTTAGATGATCCCTCCCAAGAGATGTAGATGTTTAAAGTATTTGGGGTACAATGGAATTCGGGATACAGTGGAATGCCATATAATAGATCTTTTTAAAGAGGAGCAACTATCCCCAAGCACCACCACCTGGAACTAGCCTGAGAGGTAAGACTGGAGGCATGAATCTTTTGACTTAAAAAATAATGTCTAGATATATTATAGTTGATCTATAGTGATAAATAATGAAATCAACCACAACCTTGATGATGATCACAAGGAGGAGGAGGAGGTGGTGGTGGTGGTGACGGTGATGACAATGGTGATAGGTGCACTGGGAGCAATTCCAAACAAACTGTCTAA
>NW_024833961.1:0-1297 GCF_019175285.1 Sceloporus undulatus
CTTACTCTCAGGGAGTTCCTGCTAATGTTGAGCTGGAGTCTCTTTTCCTGGAGCTTGCATCCATTGTTCCTTTGGGTCCTGTTCTCTGGAGTAGCAGAAAACAAGCTTGCTCCCTCCTCAATATGGCCTCCCTTCAAGTATTTAAACAGGGCTCTCATATCCCCTCTTAACCTTCTCTTCTCCAGGCTAAACATCCCCAGCTCCCTGACTTGTTCCTCATAGGACATGGTTTCCAGACCCTTCACCATTTTGGTTGCCCTCCTTTGGACACATGGCTCCAGTTTCTCAATATCCTTTTTGAATTGTAGTTCCCAGAACTGGACACAATATTACAAGTCGGGCCTGACCAGAATAGAGTGGCACTATTAGTTCCCTTGATCTGGACACTATACTTCTATTGATGCAGCCTAAAATCGCATTGGCCTTGTTAGCTGCTGCATCGCACTGTTGACTCGTGTTCAATTTGTGGTCTACTTGGACTCCCAGATCCCTTTCACACGTAGTTTCATTCAGCCAGGTGTCCCCCATCCTATATCTGTGCATTTTAGCTATTCCTCCTAATTTGGTGTCATCTGCACATTAGATAAGTATGCCCCCAATTCTGTCCTCCAAGTCATTGATAAAGATGTTGAATAGCCATGTGCCCAGGATAGAGCCCCACTGGGCATCCCACTGGTCACTTCTCTCCAGGATGACGAAAAGGAGCCATGGCTGACCATCCTTTGGGTTTGGCTGGTCAACCAATTACAAATCCATGTCACAGTTGCCTTGTCCAGCCCACATTTCACTAGCTTCTTTGCAAGTATGTCATGGGGAGAGAGAAACCAGGACATTTTAAAAGCAGCTGAAAAAGTGGGACGGCAGAGGATTAATCGAACAATCTGGTACCATTTGGAGGGTATGAAATCAGACCTGGGAAAGGCTGGCATTAACACACTCACTTTCAAACCAGTAAAGAATACCAATTTAAGGTCAAAATCTGGGAGGAAGTTTATGCAGTTAGTGTGTTCATGAATTCACTGCACCATGGAATTAAAATCAGTTTATAATTCTTAAAAATGTCGTTGTTGTGAGCTTTCAAGTTGTTTTTGACTTACGGCAACCCCAAGGCTGGGAAAACCCATCATGGGGTTTTCTTGGCAAGATTTGTTCAGAGGAGGTTTGTCATTGCCTTCCCTTGAGAGAGCGTGACTTGCCCAAGGCCACCCGTTGGGTTTATAGGGCCAAGCTAGGATTCGCACTTGGGTCTCCAGAGTCAATCAAACCAAAACACTCAAACCAGAAGTTAATTAGAGCA
>NW_024833962.1:0-1297 GCF_019175285.1 Sceloporus undulatus
ATGGTACATGGTAAAGTATAGAATGAATTAGGAAGCTGAAATATGATCTTCTTTCCTATTCTTCTAGAAATGAGAAAGAAAGGGAGAAAGAAGATTGATTTGGTAAAAAGTTAGGTATGTAGTTGAAGGTAGTTGTAAGTGTAGAAGGTAGAGGTTACAGTTGGGTAGAGTGGAATGATGAGAAAGAGAGTGGTACAGTTGTGAAGCAGAGAGAGAGAAAGGAGGCGAGAGATGGAAAGAATGAGAAAGAAGGTAGGAAGGTAGGATGACATGCAGTTTAAAGAATAGAGGAGGTAGGAAGGAGAAAGATGTGGATGGAAGATGTAGATGGTAATAATAAGAACAAAAATAAGAACAAGTGTGATGTATGTTTGAATTGTAATTTTATTGATTGTATGGTTATTTATTCTGAAAGTAAAAAGAATTTGAACATTATTTACAGTTTGACCTCAGTATCTGCTGAGGTTTGGTTTCAGGACCCCACTTAGTAACCAAAATCCGTGGATGTTCAAGTCCTATTACAAAGAATGGGGTTGTAGTATGATGTGCCTTACATAAAATGGCAGAATCAAGGTTGGCTTTTTGGGGATATATTGAGATGCAGAATCTGTGGATACTGAGAGCTGACTGTGAAATGTTAAAAAGCAGTTGAAATCATCCTATTAAGAGAAATGTAACCCATGTAATTGGACTCGTGGAGAAGTGGTCAGATGGAACCAAGGAGAATGTGTTTCTTTGGTTGGTTTCCCTGGAAACAATTGGGAATCTTGGCCAAGGTGGGAGTTGAGTCAGTTGAGGCTGAGAGAAGAAGGAGAGACCTCAGGACAAGAGCATTTCTCTGGGTTAGTTTGCCTGTTTCCTATTTTATGTTAGTGTTTTGAGTACTATCTTTCTTACAGGGGAACCTACTCCTGCTTTGTGAAGGCATCACAAGTTGGACTGGTTGATCTCACCTGAAAGCATCTTTCTTATTCCTTCCTTCCTATTGTACCTTCTTTGAACTGTATGGTTGTGTTATTTATTACATTTCATCCCACCTTTCTCCCATGGATGGGTCTCAAGGGGGCTTAGAATACAAAATATAGAATGAACAAAAGCATTTCTTAAGAAAGAACACATTAGTAAAATAAGGATACTGTACTGCTATTCCTTCGGTTGGAAGTTCGTTCTCCAAGATCTGCAAGAGATAATCTACAAATGTTAACTGGGAGGGAAAGAGGACATTGGAGGACAATGGCTTGGAGTTATGTCACATAGAGAGTAGTGAATGGAGACTTCCATGTTAGTGGGTTGGTGA
>NW_024833963.1:0-1297 GCF_019175285.1 Sceloporus undulatus
GCTGCAAAAAATTCAGTACAACTCTGGAACGTCATGAATATGGAAATCGGGCACCTATCCAATTGGTATGACCCAGGACAGTCAGGGACGGACGAGGTTCGAGGTCAGGCTGCCATCCAATCCGTAAGACTCTGGAACGTCATGAATATCGAAATAGGGCACGTAACCAATTGATATGACCCAGTAGAGTCAGGAATCGATGAGTTTCGAGTTCAGGTTGCCATCCAATCGGTAAGACTCCAGAGAGTCAGGGACCGATGAGGGCGAATGTCAGGCTGCAAACCAGTCGGTACAACTCTGGAACGTCATGGACGGATGAATATCGAAATCGGGCACCTATTCAATTGGTATGACCTAGGAGAGTCAGGGACCAACGAGGTTCGATGTCAGGCTGCCATTCAGTCGGTATGACCCCAGAGAGTCAGGGACATATGAGGGTGAATGTGAGGCTGCAAGCCAATCGGCATGACTCTGGAACGTCATGAATATAGAAATCGGGCACCTATCCAAATGTCATGACCCAGGAGAGTCAGGGACCGACGAGGATCGAGGTCAGGCTGCCATTTAGCCAATCGGCACGACTCTGGAACGTCATGAATATCAAAACCGGGCACGTATACAATTGGTATGACCCAGGAGAGTCAGGAATCGACGAGTTTCGAATTCAGGCTGCCATCCAATCGGTATGACTCCAGAGAGTCAGGGACCGATGAGGTTGAATGTCAGGCTGCAAGCCATTTGGTACGACTCTGGAACGTCATGAATATGGAAATCGGCCATCCAATCCATAAGACTCTGGAACGTCATGAATATTGAAATAGGATACATATCCAATTGATATGACCCAGGAGAGTCAGGAAGCAACGAGGTTCGAATTCAGGCTGCCATGCAATCGGTAAGAATCCAGAGAGTACAACTCTGGAACGTCATGAATATTGAAATCGGGCACCTATCCAAATGTCATGACCCAGGAGAGTCAGGGACAGATGAGGGTGAATGTGAGGCTGCAAGGCAATTGGCATGACTCTGGAACGTCATGAATATCGAAATTGGACACGTATACAATTGGTATGACCCAGGAGAGTCAGGAATCGACAAGTTTCGAATTCAGGCTGCCATGCAATCCGTATGACTCCAGAGAGTAAGGGACCGATAAGGGTGAATTTCAGGCTGCAAGCCATTCGGTACGACACTGGAACGTGATGAATATGGAAATGGGGCACCTATCCAATTGTTATGACCCAGGAGAGTCAGGGACCGACGAGGTTCGAGGTCAGGCTGCCATGTAATCGGTAAG
>NW_024833964.1:0-1297 GCF_019175285.1 Sceloporus undulatus
AAGGAGGAAGAGGAGGAGGAAGAAGGAGGAGGGAGGAAGGAAGGAAGAAGCAGGAGGAGGAGGAGGAGGAAGAAGAAGAAGACTCTTTCTGAAAGTGAGACAGTATGACTTTCCAAACTGCATTTCTGTGTATTTTCCGTGCTTTTAATGCTAAAAAGTCTGCTTTAACAATGATAGTAGTGGTGGTGGTGGTGGTGATGATGATATCAGTCAGTTTCTGAGACATGCACTCACTCTTTCTGAAGGTGAGACAGTGTGACTTTCCCAAATGCATTTCTGTGTATTTTCCGTGCTTTTAATGCTAAAAGGTCTGCTTTAACAATGATAGTGGTGGTGGTGGTGGTGGTGGTGATGATGATATTGATATCAGCCCGTTTCTGAGGCCCAAATGTCCTCCATTTTGATCATGCCTAAGAAACATGCATTTATATTAACATTTTTTAAAAACCATCAAATTTTTTGCATGTCCTCCATTTTAAAAAATGTGTCCTACATTTGAAAATGTCCTATATTATTTAATTATTTATCGGCTTCCCCCCCCCCCCCCCCGGTTGTCTGAGGGACAGCAACCCAGCCCCCAGCTCGAAAAGGTTACCTACCCCTGCTTTAAAGGTTGTGTAGCAGAGGAAGTTTCAGCAGGTGTTGCTTGCCATGCAACCAGGTCTTCTGTATAACCATTAAAGGTACAGGAGCCCTCTCTGGTTTTCAGTCTGGTAGCTTTAACTGAGACCACCTATAAGTGGAATCCTAGGACAGATTTCACTAACGGTAAGGTGCTGCGAAGAGCCCTGGTGGTGCAGTGGTTAAATGTCTGTACTACAGCCTTTCCCAGCCACAAGGTTGTGAGTTTGATTCCAGGGTTGATTCAGCCTGGCATCCGTCCATAGGTGACTAAAATGAATACCTATCTTGTTGGGGGCAATTAGCTTACACATTGTAAACCGCTTAGGGAATGCTTAAGTGCACTGATAAGTGGTATAGAAACGTACTTGTCTGCTATTGATACATTGGCCAAATGGAGGGCTTCATGAGGGCAAATTATACCTTTTTGACCTTTTTTGAACTAGGAGCCACATAGGTCTCTAGTTCCTAGGGGCCACACAGGTCAATTTTGCTATTTTAAACCCTCCAAGGACCAATACAGTTCACCCTTCTGAGTTGTTTTAAGCCCAGGAGATGCCATTTTTAAACAGGAAGTCTGGTGGAAATCAACTTCTAATTGGCTTCTAATTTATTTCCTGTTTGAAAGAAAAAAGCATAGAAAAAAATGCTCTACAGGTGGGGGGCATTTTTTGTA
>NW_024833965.1:0-1296 GCF_019175285.1 Sceloporus undulatus
GGGAAAATCATACTCTTGCTATCTTAAGAGAAAGGCAATAAAAAAAATGCCTCTGAAGAAACTTTGCCAAGAAAACTCTATGATATTAACCAGAGAGTCTGTGGACATCGAGCAGGCAATTCCATAATCACAAAAAGTCAACATGTGTTTCAGAAAAACAAGTCATGCCAGAAAAATCTGATCTCTTTTTTTTTTTGGATAAAATTACCAGCTTGGTAAAGGGAATGCTGTGGATATAGTATATCTTGATTTCATTAAGGCCTTTGACAAGGTTTCCCATGACATTCTTGCAAACAAGCTTGTAAAATGCGGGCTAGACAAGGTAATTGTTACATGGATTTGTAATTGGTTTCTCTGACAGAACCCAAAGGGTGCTCAACAATGGCTCCTTTTCATCCTGGAGAGAAGTGACCAGTGGGGTCCCACAGGGCTCTGTCCTGGGCCCAGTGTTATTCAATGACTTGGATGACAGAATTGGGGACATAATTATCAAATTTGAAGATGACACCAAATTAGAAGGAGTAGCAGCTTGTTTTCTGCTGCTCCAGAGAACAAGACCCGGAACAATGGATGCAAGCTCCAGGAAAAGCAATTCCACCTCAACATTAGAAGGAACTTTCTGGCAGTAAGAGCTGTGGTGCAGTCTCCCTCCTTGGAAGTCTTTAAACAGAGGCTGGATGGCCATCTGTCGGGGATGCTTTGATAGGGAGTTCCTGCATGACTGGGGGTTGGAGTGGATGGCCCTTGTGGTCTTTTCCAACTGTATGATTCTATGATTCTATATAGTCATCATATGTCAGAGTCAACTTGAAGATACATAACAACATGCTCTCCATTTCAGCAGTTGGATCAACAGTCTAATCAGAGTAGCATGAGGTAGTGGGATTTTGTTGGTTTGTGGGGGTGTTAGCGTGAAGGAAAAGGGTCCATGGCCCTTTAATACACAGATGGCAGCAAATAATTCAGTAGTTGAAGTCTTTAGTATCTATTTCTCTGCACAGCAGGAAGCAAAATCATGTTATGCACTTCTGTTTGCCATACAGTTGTTTATAATATAAGGTTCTTGCCAAGGAAAATAAAATTAATATTACATGTGGCTCTTTTCTACTGCCTTTAGTTTGTTCTAAAGAATTAGGTAGATGTGCTTCCTCTTTCATTTTATCTTCAGGGCAGGAATGCTTTGTCTTCATCTCAATCTCACTTACCTAGAATAACCTTTACTACACTCAAAGCAGTTTATGTTTTAGTAAATAGGCATAGAATTCCTCTGTAATTTCATATGTTACATTGCGGTAA
>NW_024833966.1:0-1296 GCF_019175285.1 Sceloporus undulatus
TAATGACGAGTGATGAAGACCAGAGAATGGCTGCCACGATTCCCTCTGAGGTGAACCAGCGGGCTGGCCAGTATGTCGTGACTTTGAGACACATTGCAATTGTGATGGGCAAGACAATGGCTGGGACAGATTTAAAAGCTTTATATGCATTTTTATGTCACAGCAGAAATTAACAGTGCTTTGGGCCCGTAGTGGAGAAGGTCTTGGGATCGAGGGTGATTTTTAATTCCTGGGAGCCACTTGTGGGTTGCATTGCCCCCCCAAATAAAAAACTGAGTAGATAGAAAACCCGCTTTTGGTTTTATAAAACTCCTTAGAGTGACAGGGTCAGGGGGAGGAGGGAAGAAAGCATGAGGGACTGCACTTTGTTTTGAAAGAGAACTACTGCTCTGCAATTCTTACCTGTAGGCTGATTTGGGGGGGGGGGGGTCAGGTTACACTTGAGGGAGCATTTAGAAGCCACTAAACTGGGGCTGCACACCAGTTGTACATCACCCACAAGTTACAGGATTCCCACCCCTACTTTATGCTCTTAGTCACCAAATTGGCTGTTTTAAAGAGGAAAAGACAGGCAGGAATATTGCCATTTCAAAATGTGTTAATTAATATCTTTGGATAACATCTGTATTATTTTTTCCTATGATATACTTTGCCCAGTTCAATTTTATTCTTCCCTGAATGATATATCTCATTGCTTTCTTAAGTCTTCTTTCCTGATTTTGGTAATTTACTTCTCTTTTTTGTAACACATCCACTCCTTCCCATTTTTACATGCCCGTCTTTTAATTTATCTGCCCTTCAGAAATATGTCTCCCTCTATCTGCATTAGGGGGTTTACCATTAGTGCTATTTTGTATCCCTGTTTCATTATCTGCATCTGTGACAGTACCCTTCCCCAGGTTGGCCTTGCAGTTCCAACCTTTGGGTTCCTATCAGTCACATTGCCCTTTTACCTTCAGAATCCATCCTTGGATCTGGTACTCAAGTCTCAAGGTGAGCTCTGTCCTGGACAAGGGGGTTCAGTGTAGTAAAGCATGATTGGCTTTCCTTATTGATTATTAAACTAAAACATCCGGAGTTGTGGAAATAATAACAGTGAAGCTTTGTTGTAACTATTTAAATAAACATCTACTGTTATGCTGATTCCACACACAGAACATGATAACACCTCAGTTTCAAACAAAACAACACTTCTCTCTGAACTCATTCTATGTTCTCAGTTAACACTTTAAAAACATTCAATATAGAATCATAGAATCATAGAGTTGGAAGAGACCACTAGGGCCATCCAGTCCA
>NW_024833967.1:0-104 GCF_019175285.1 Sceloporus undulatus
ACAATATATTAAAACCCCAAAACCTAAAACATGACTCTCTTCCAAATGTAGCCCCCACCTCCAATTCTCACAGTCTATGCCCCACAGGTAACAAGGCCCCTTAC
>NW_024833967.1:204-1296 GCF_019175285.1 Sceloporus undulatus
AATGAACAAGGGCTCTCCCAACTTCCTTTCCTACCTCAGAACAGACTTTGAGAGCAGCCATGGCTTCAGGGGCTGAGACTGTGCATGCAAAGATGCCCCAAAAGGCCCCTCCTCAGCATGCGCAGGGATTGCCAGGGCCTAGATGCTGCTGCTTATTCCACTGGTGGCCTTTGCGGGAAAGGACGGTATGCACTGGGGGTTCAGTGGCCTGCCATTCCTTCCCTCCTTTCAGGAGACAGCAATGCAGCCCAAGGTGCAGCCCAAGGTGGGAAAGGCAGGAAAGTAAGGCTCTGATTTGGAAATAAAGCTCTGTCTGTGTATCCTGTATCTTTGTGTGTGTGTGTTTTTGCCTCTGCTGTTGTTATGGCTGGGAATGGAGCTGTGGACTGAGGAGAGAAGAAAGTTTCAGTTTGGGCAAATTCAGAACTTCTGTGCATCAAAGAGTCCAGTGTGTTGAAAGAGCAAAGAACTTTATTGAGAACACATTGAAATTCAGAGTTTAAGCCAGAACTGCCCACTCCAGTCCAAACAATATATTAAAACCCCAAAACCTAAAACATGACTCTCTTCCAAATGTAGCCCCCACCTCCAATTCTCACAGTCTATGCCCCACAGGTAACAAGGCCCCTTACCAATTCCCACAAATTAGCCCTTTCTCTTAATACCAACCTCCAACTTTCTTCACCCAACATCCCACACACTGCAAAAGCTATCATTTCCATGACTCATAAAGCCAGATATAACAAATCCCAGCCCCCCAACTACCTAACCTATACCACGACTCACAATTTACAACCCAAAGTTATTATCTACATATACTATTGGCAATGAAAACCTAAACTTAACAAAATACAACCTTAAAACATAAACAGACATATAGATAGACAAACCTTACAAGCAAAATCACAAAGGCCTTTTCTTAGCACCACTGGATTGAAAATCCTTTTTTTATATTTGTTATTGACAAAAATAATATTAGTTCACTACTGGGATTTGTGTGGCTTCTCTCCTGTGTGGACTCTCTGATGTTTCACTAGGTTTGACTTCCAAGAAAAACATTTTCCACAATGCTGGCATTTGTATGGCTTCTCT
>NW_024833968.1:0-598 GCF_019175285.1 Sceloporus undulatus
GACTTTTAAAACCTCCCAAAGGAGCCATTTTTGGCCTTTTTTGGGGGGACAATCCTCCTCTTAGAAGCCAAAGCCCAATGATTGTGAAGAAGAAGAATAAAGCTTGTATTAAAACTATCCTCCCATTTCTTATCCCTTTTAAAACCCTTGTTCCCCAGAAAGAGCAGAGCTGTGTAATAAGAAAACCCTCTCAGAAAAGAGACACACTTCCTTCGTTTTGGCCCAAGGAGCCTGGCCTCCTTCTCACTCTGGAACCTCAGGAGAGAAAGAGGAGCCTCTGTTCAACTGAGGCTTCAGAGAAGGTTCCGGAACATTGTTCCCCACAGTCACAAGCAGCACAAAATGGCCTCCAGAACACAAAATATCTGCCTCTGCCACAGCACTTGGCAGATGGCAGTTTGAGGCCTTCAGGGAACCCAAAATGGAGGACAAAAGGGCCCCAAAGTTGGAAGGGGCCTCAAACAGGTTTTCCAAACCTTAAGAACACCTAAAATGTCAAACCAAAACAGCATTCCCAGAGTTCCATAGCACTGAGCCATGGCCATTACAATGGTGCAGAACAAGAAGGCCCAGCGATGGTGGCATTAATGATGATTAA
>NW_024833968.1:698-1296 GCF_019175285.1 Sceloporus undulatus
GACTTTTAAAACCTCCCAAAGGAGCCATTTTTGGCCTTTTTTGGGGGGACAATCCTCCTCTTAGAAGCCAAAGCCCAATGATTGTGAAGAAGAAGAATAAAGCTTGTATTAAAACTATCCTCCCATTTCTTATCCCTTTTAAAACCCTTGTTCCCCAGAAAGAGCAGAGCTGTGTAATAAGAAAACCCTCTCAGAAAAGAGACACACTTCCTTCGTTTTGGCCCAAGGAGCCTGGCCTCCTTCTCACTCTGGAACCTCAGGAGAGAAAGAGGAGCCTCTGTTCAACTGAGGCTTCAGAGAAGGTTCCGGAACATTGTTCCCCACAGTCACAAGCAGCACAAAATGGCCTCCAGAACACAAAATATCTGCCTCTGCCACAGCACTTGGCAGATGGCAGTTTGAGGCCTTCAGGGAACCCAAAATGGAGGACAAAAGGGCCCCAAAGTTGGAAGGGGCCTCAAACAGGTTTTCCAAACCTTAAGAACACCTAAAATGTCAAACCAAAACAGCATTCCCAGAGTTCCATAGCACTGAGCCATGGCCATTACAATGGTGCAGAACAAGAAGGCCCAGCGATGGTGGCATTAATGATGATTAA
>NW_024833969.1:0-1296 GCF_019175285.1 Sceloporus undulatus
CTCCCGGAAAGGATGGCTTCTCAGCTATATTCTATAAAAAATTCCAAACCAAATTAATTGAGCTTCTCTTGAAACTCCTCAGCTCCATAGAATCGGAGGGGATCCCTACATCATGGGAAAAAGCAGTTATTACCTTGATTCCCAAAGAGGGAAAGGATCTTGAGATGATGTCTAGCTACCGGCCAATAAGTCTACTTAATGTAGATTATAAAATATTCACTAGTATTATGGCAGCTAGGCTGAAAAAAGTTCTTTCTCAGGTGTTGGGAGAAGAACACAACGGATTCCTGCCCGGGAGACAGATAAGGGATAACATCAGGCCAATTTTGAATTGCATGGAATATTACCATGTCAATAATAATAGTAAAAAATTTGCTTTAATAGCTCTTGACATGGAGAAAGCTTTTGACCACCTGAGATGGGATTTCCTGTTCAAAACATTAAGAATTATGGATTTCGGAGAGAGCTTTATTAATTGGATATGTCAGATCTATTCAAAACAATCTGCCAGGGTAATAGTTAATGGCAAAAAGTCCCAAGAATTTCAAGTAAATAGGGGAGTCAGACAAGGATGCCCTATCTCTCCTTTACTGTTTTTGGTTGTGATGGAAGTTTTAATTTCCGCAATTAATAAGAACAAAAAGATAAGAGGCTGTAAAAAAGGGGAAAAGGAGCTTAAACTGAAAGTCTATGCGGATGACGTGGCTTTGCTTGTTGAGGAACCACAACAAAGTATAGAAGAAATTGGGAAGGAATTAAGGCAATTTGGGATCCAATCAGGGTTGAAAATAAACGAAGAAAAAACAATTATGATAACCAAAAATATTTCTCTTACGGAAGTCGAAATTATAACTAAATTATCTGGGTTTAAGGAAGGGAAAAAGGTAAGATATTTGGGGATTTGGTTATCAAAGGATAATCTGAAACTATATGAGAATAATTATGGTAAAACGTGGAAAGACATTAGGGAAAATCTAAGAAGATGGAATATGCTTAATTTGTCATTGCTGGGTAGAATGGCGGTTGTGAAAATGTCAGTCCTACCGAAATTGATGTTCTTATTCCAAAACCTCCCCATCGGAGTAAATGACAAAATATTTAAGGATTGGGATAATGAACTAAAAAAAATTATATGGAGAGGGCAAAAACCGAGAATTAATTGGCTTGTATAGTATTGAAGGATGAAAAGTTAAGAGGAGGTTATGGTTTACCATACTTGAAAATATATTATTGGGCATGCTCACTGATGTGGTTACAAACTTGGATTAAGCTGGAGAATTGTGCAGCGTTAGAACT
>NW_024833970.1:0-1296 GCF_019175285.1 Sceloporus undulatus
ACAGGGATGGACTCAGAAGACAGAGATGCCTTCTTTGCACCAGTTCAGTAATTGAAAGGGAATCCTATTACAAAGGAAGACCCACTTCTGCTCCAATGTTGTTGAGATCAGATATAAGTGGGGACCATCATTCTTCAAAAGGCAGAGGAAGATTCCCCTCCACAACCTTCTAGATTGATCAGTGAGCTTTTCCATAAACCAAAAATCCCAAAATCAAGACCACCAATCAGTCATATTGACCTTTCCAGTTTTCCCAGACCTGGCAATTTCAATCTTGGCCAATGCGAAAAGAAAAATGCAACAACGTCTTTATTGTGTAATGTCTTGTTTTCATTAATACACACTGAAAGCAATAAAAGTTCTGGAGAAGGGACAATCTTTTGATCATTGATTTCTGAAACTAAGTTAACATCTGAATGCCAAAATGCAAATACACTTAGACAGTCGTACCACATCTGCAGGAAGGTACCTCTGTTATTACATCCTCTCCAACAGCATAGGTGGGGCTCTTAGTAATGCTTGCAAGTTGTATGGTGTGAGGTACCATCTACGCACAACTTTAAGAATGCTTTATTTCAATGCTGTTTAACAGCTACATGAAACCACTGCAAGAGATCATCCAGAGGCATGGGGCGGGTGCTATCAGTATCCTCATAACACCCAGAGATATCTCAGTGTCAACTAAGGGAGGCATCTCCCCTCTGAATGAATGTCTTGGGGCTGTAATGGGCTGGATGAGGAAAAACAGACTGAAACTAAATCCAGAAAAAATGCAGATGCTGATTGTTGGAGGTCCTAATCCAGGTATGGAGGTTTGCCAACTGGTCCTGGAACCGGTCGTACTTCCCCTTAAGGACTATGTTTGCAGTTTGGGGGTGCTCCTGAATCTGTCACTCCAGATGTCATCTCAGATAGATGCAACAGCAAGGAGTGCCTGTTGTTAGCTTTGGTTGATACGCCAACTGCGCCTCTTCCTGGAACCTGAGGACATGAAAACTATGATGCATGCGCTGGTAACCTCATGTCTTGACTTCTGCAATGAGCTCTACATAGGGCTACCCTTGCACTTAGTCCGGAAACTTCAACTAATCCAAAATATGGCAGCCAGAGTGGTCACTGGAATATCTAGAGGTGTCCATATCACACCTATAATGGCTGCTCATTAATTTCCAGGGACACTACAAGGTCTTGGTTATAACCTTTAAAGCCCTCCATGGCTTGGGTCCATCTTACTTATGGGATCTCCTTCTCCCATACAATCTGCCCCACACTTTGAGGTCCTCTAGTAAAAACTTA
>NW_024833971.1:0-1296 GCF_019175285.1 Sceloporus undulatus
AGGCTGTAGCTTTTTGCTTGCTTGCAGAATTTAAAGTTTATTTGCTGGACTGAATTCTGAAGTGTTGAAATAATATTTGCAATGCACCATGTGCCCCCCCTCCCTTTTATTGGTCATTCTCTGGATGAGGGCTATTTTCTATTGCAGGTGACCTTTGCGGATGTGGCGATATATTTCACCGAGGAGGAATGGAAACTGTTGACAGAGAAGCAGAAACTGATGTACAGTTCTGTGATGATGGAGAATTATGAAAATGTGGCCTCTGTGGGTAAGGAAGCTGAATCCATTGCTCTTCCTGTGGAGACTGCGGGCCCTTTCATAATTCAATGTCAGAACGCTATAATTCCACTTTAGAATTATTGAATCAAAGAGTTGAAACAGACTGCAAGGACCATCCGGTTCAATCCTCTGCCATGCAGGAACAGACATTCAAAGCATCTCCGAGAGATGGCCATCCCGTCTCTGTCAAAAAACCTGCAAAGAAAGAGCACCAAACTCTGAGGGAATATGGCGCAGTACAGACCGTCAACAAGTGGCGTACCAGCACCGGTATTAGGGTTGGGAAAAGCACATCATGTACATGCTCCTTAACTGTAATACATACCAGCAGCGCCATAATGCCAGCGCCCTGTATACATGGGCACTGCTATTATGATGTCACGCACGCACCATGTCTAAATCTGAAAGAGCTCCTTCTGGGCACGCACCTCGTTCTCACAGCCACTAAACGGCTGCGAGAATGATGGCAGGGAGAGAGGCCCCTTTCTGCCATGGCTCTGGCTCCCATGGTGTCCAGGGCATGAAGCCCCAAGGACATCCATTTCCAGGCCACAGGGAAGCAGCATTTTGCCGCTTCTCCGTGGCCTGGAATTGTGCTGGATTGGGGCCTCTTGGCTGCCAGTATGGCTGCCCTGGCCCAAATCCTCCACGGAAAGGGGTGGCTGCAGACCACCCCTTTTCCATGGTCTGTACGGAGCCTATATTCCACTGTTGAAGAACTCTTACTGTCAGGAAGTTCCTACTAAAGTTTAAGTGACATCTCTTGTCCCTGTAGCTTGCATCCATTGTTCCATGTTCTTTTATCTGGAGTAGCAGAAAGCAAGCCTGCTCCATCTTGAATATGACATCTCTTCAAATATTTGAACAGGGCTCCCCAAGTCGTTCCTCGGAGAGCATGGTTTTCAGACCGTTCACCATTTTGGTTTTCCTCCTCTGGACATGCTCCAGCTTCTCAGCATTTGTTTGAATTGTGGTGCCCAGAACTGGACACAGGATTATTGCAAGTGAGCCCTGACT
>NW_024833972.1:0-1296 GCF_019175285.1 Sceloporus undulatus
GGTGAAGAGGAGGAAGGGGGTTTATCATTTACCATAAAGCACTTCCATTTGCATAGAACAGGTCATCCATATTTATTTATTTATTTTGCAGAACCACTACTGCAGTCCTGAATATTATCCCTCAGGAATAAGTGGTAGAGAGAGTAGGGGAAGGAACCACTGTGGTATAGTGGTTATAGTGTTGCATTTGAACCTGAGTGATCTAGGTTGAAGTCCCAGCTAAGTTACAAAACTCACTGGGCCTTGGATCAGTCACGAGTGGTGGCTTCTGACTTTTGCTTTGTATTGTCTGTCCATAGAGAAAAAAGAGACTGCCGTCAAGAGGTAAGAAGATGACCAGGAACGGGAAGGGCAGCTATGAAAGAGCTAGAAAAGATCCTAAAGAGTAAAGTTATACAACTGAGCACTAAAGTTAGAATCTTCCAAGCCATTTTATTCCACATCATCATGTACGGATGCAAGAGCTGGACAGTGAAGAAAGCAGATAAGTTATTTTTCCTGTCAAGAAATGTATGAAAAACCCCACCAAGTGAAATTATGATGGTTGCAAGTTTCTTTACACTTTGAAATGTGGTGCTGGAGTAGAGTGCTGAGGATACTGTGGACAGCCCAAAAGAAAAACAAATGGGTCCTTGAACAAATTAAGCCTGAAATACCCCTAGAAGCCAAGATGATCAAATTGAGGCTGTTGTACTTTGGCCACAACATAAGGCATGAATCATAGGAAAAGACAATAATGCTAGAAAAGGTTGAGGGTAGAAGAAAAAGAGGAAGACCACATGCCATATGGCTATAGTCAATTAGGGAGTTCACAGGCATGAGCCTGCAAAACTTAAGTACTAGTGCAATAGAAGACAGGAGGTCTTGGAGATGTCTAATCCATGAGGTCCCCATGAGTCAAGGTCAGCTCAAGGGCAATTCACAACAACAACATGGGGGGGGGGGGAAATTCCATTGTGACCTATACTGGGCTATTTCATATGGGTAACTTTTATCAAAGCACAGCACATGAAGAAATGTAACATGGTTGCCACTTCCTCCTCCACACATTCCTGTTGAGTTAGGTGCACTGACTCTTTCATCCATCTGACTCTTCCTTGCCCCTTCCATTCATGTGAGCCAGGAATGAAGGAGAATGCACTCCTGGTTCCACTGTCAAGGCCTCAGAGTGTAGCTGATCTGACACCCACACAAAAGACTCAAACACCCACAAAGAAATGTTGATGTGCTTAAAGCCCTTTGTCCGCAGGCTTGTCCTTGCCAATATCCATGTCTAATCTGTGAATGTCAGGGGCG
>NW_024833973.1:0-1296 GCF_019175285.1 Sceloporus undulatus
CTGGCACTCTTCCATGTGAGGCGACAGATGTTTCACTGGACAGCCAGCCAAAAGCAATGCCAACAAATACTCTTTCTCCTTGCACCCCTTTTTCAAACGATCCGGCTAGGTGGCCATGTTCTAGAAGGGTTTATTCCTGACGTCTCGCCAGCTGGAACAGGAAGATTTCATCCCTTCCCTTCCGTCCCCTTTGCAATTTGAAAGGCTGCGGAAATAATCCAAGGGGACGCCGCTTTAACTGCCATGGTTCCATACTATGGAATGCTGGGAATGGTTGTCTATTGTGGCACCAGAGTTCTCTGACCACAAAGGCAAAACGTTTCCCGAAACTACAATTCCTGGATTCCTATTGAGCCAGGGCAGTTACAGAGGTGGCAACCTGGATCATTTTTGCAGTGTGGATGCAGCCTTAAGAGTCTTATATTTTGGGGGGCGAAAGTGTAGCACTTTTCACAATTTCCTGAGTCAGTGACGTTAAGTCAAAGGCTTTCATGGCCGGCATCCATAGTTTTTTGTGGGGTTTTTGGGCTGGCGTCTTCGGAGGATGCATTCTTTGAAGATGCCAGCCACAGATGCTGGAGAAACATCAGGAATAAACTCTTCTAGAACATGGCCACAAAGCCCCCAAAACCCCACAAAATACTATAAATGATGCTACTTTCCAAGCTGATGTAGCTTGCAGTTGTAAACCGCTTAGACACTGCTAGTTCGGTATGAAGCGGTATATAAATGAAGCTGTTTGTTTTGTTCGGTTTTACTACTACTACTAATACATAGACACCCATCCCATCAACTGAAAACAGAGTCTCCACAACAGCCTTCGAACTCTTGCGGTCAGGTTACTTGACAAGTGTTAACTTTAGATGCATAAACAAACCCATCGACCACACAAAAGGAACGTTTGCCCTGCGAGACATTTGGTGTATTTGCTACAAGCTGCAATGAAAATTTGCAGCATGAGTTGCATTGCTTCCCAGCTCATTGCTTCATGACCGCGCTCGGTTTTCTGTAATTCTACTCTCCTGCAATTTCATGACCCACTGAAAACGTATCCCGTCTGCGCGGAGTTCACGACCAAAACAAAATTCAGGACGGGGAATTCGCCCTCGGCTCATCTTCTTAGCTACGACGGTCGCTCCCAGGTCAGTAGGGCAGCGAATCCATGCCAGGTTTTTGGAGAGGTTTAAAGGAGCTGTCCAAGGTCCCAAACCTCTTTCAGCACTTTGGATAGCTCTTGACAATGGGGAGAGAGCCTTGAAAACTACAAATCCCAGGGTGCCTCCAGGGTATTTAACC
>NW_024833974.1:0-1296 GCF_019175285.1 Sceloporus undulatus
CAATTGGATAGGTGCCCGATTTCGATATTCATCCGTCCATGATGTTCCCGAGTCGTACCGAATGGCTTGCAGCCTGACATTCACGCTCATCGGTCCCTGACTCTGTGGAGTCTTACCGATTGGATGGCAGCCTGAAGTCAAACCTCCTCGGTCCCTGACTCTCCTGGGTCATACCGATTGTATAAGTGCCCGATTTCGATATTCATGATGTTCCAGAGTCATGCCGATTGGCTTGCAGCCTGACATTCACCCTCATCGGTCCATGACTCTCCTAGGTCATACTAATTGGATAGGTGCCCGTTTTAGATATTCATTCGTCCATGACGTTACAGAGTCGTACCGAATGGCTTGCAGCCTGACATTCACCCTCAAATGTCTCTGACTCTCTGGGGTCATACCGACTGAATGGCAGCCTTACATCGAACTTCGTTGGTCCCTGACTCTCCTGGGTCATACCAATTGAATAGGTGCCTGATTTCGATATTCATCCGTCCATGACGTTCCAGAGTTGTACCGATTGGTTTGCAGCCTGACATTCACCCTCATCGGTCCCTGACTCTCTGGAGTCTTAGTGATTGACTGGCAGCCTGAATCGAAACTCATCGATTCCTGACTCTCCTGGGTCATACCAATTGTATAAGTGCCTGATTTCGATATTCATGATGTTCCAGATTCATGCCGATTGGCTTGCAGCCTCACATTCACCCTCATATGTCCCTGACTTTCTGGGGTCATACCGACTGAATGGCAGCCTGACATCGAACCTCGTTGGTCCCTAACTCTCCTGGGTCATACCAATAGAATAGGTGCCCGATTTCAATATTCATTCGTCCGTGACGTTCCAGAGTCGTACCGAATGGCTTGCAGCCTGACATTCACCCTCATTGGTCCCTGACTCTCTGGAATCATACCGACTGAATGGCAGCCTGACCTCGACCCTCGTCGGTCCCTGACTCTCCTGGGTCATACCAATCGGATAGATGCCCGATTTCAATATTTATGACATTCTTGAGTCGTACTGCTTCGTTGAGCCTGACATTCAGCCTCATCGGTCCCTTACTCTCTGGAATCTTACTGACTGCATGGAAGCCTGACTTCAAAGCTCGTCGCAACCTGACTCTCCTGGGTCATACCAATTGGATAGGTGCCCAATTTCAATATTCATCTGTGCATGATGTTCCAGGGTCGTACCCAATGTATTGCAGCCTGACCTCAACCCTCGCTGGTCCCTGACTCTCCTGGGTCATACCAATTGGATAGGTGCCCGATTTCGATATTCATCCGTCCATGATGTTC
>NW_024833975.1:0-1296 GCF_019175285.1 Sceloporus undulatus
TTTCCATGAGCTCCCTGCGAGACTGTCTGCCCCTCTCCCTGTCCTCACAGGCCCGCTGCCCCTGCTGCATCAGTGCTGCCATGTGCTCTTCTGAGCAAGCCTTGAGCAGATCCACAGCTGCCACAGTTCTAGTAGCTGCTGACGGATGCACCCTTTTCTTCTTGGTGGCAAGGCGCTCCTCTGCTGACATGGCAGCTATCGGATTAGCTGGAGGTGGGTCTCCATCTCCTGCTTCTTCTGCTTCAGTTCGTCCTCCTACTATGGGACATACAAGCAGAGAGTCATAGAAGCCTACAGATAGCAGAGACCCTGAGGGCCATCTAGTCCAACCCCATTCTGCCATGCAGGAACTCTCACTCAAAGCTGTGGCAATGGGTAGAGGTTCAAACTAAGGGCGTTGAGAAAGGAGAGATTTACATGCAAGGGAGGGGTGCCTTAGGAATGTAGGACACATGCAGCACATGGCCATGCCAGGGACAATCACAATCCTACTTGCACAGCAACCTTGCAAACATACCAGCACAGTAAGCAGTGAAAGAGACATGCCACAATTGCGCAGTTGAGCCATGCAGTTATAAACACAAATATAGGGTTTACCTTGCATACTCTCTTCGGCCTCACTGCCATCGCTGGCGGGTGCACTGGCCCGGGAGAGAGGTGAGCGGTCACGGTAGCTGCTGGTTGTGGAAGAGGATCCAGCATGAGAGGGTGGTCTCCTTCTGGAGCTCCCGGCCTCAGCAGACATTCATCTGAGCAGGGCGTGGGGGTCCAGAGGTCTCTGGCTGCTGGAGGAATCACCCGAGTCGGGGTGTTCCTCCTCCTCCTGCTCCTCATCTGTATGACAAGGGACAAGGGTCATCTCTACCCTGTGCCCACCCCGGGGCCACATCTTCCCCTTGTCCCATTTCCCCCTCCCTTCCCCCAGGGGCCCTGGCGCATCTTACCCTGAGGGGTCGTCAAAAGGTCTTGGGCACATTCAAGGTCTGGGGTCTCGTCCTCCTCCACCACCACCACAGGCTCTGCTCTGGCTGGCTGGCCCGCCGGGACCCTGACACGCTCCCCACTGGTGGCTAGTCTGTTGGGTCTGATGCTTCCATCACTTCTAATGAAAGCATGCAGCTCATTGTAAAAGGGCGGGGGCGTGCACTTCGTAGTACCTCTGGCCAAGGCGTCTCTGTATTGCTTGTATTGAGATTTCAGCGACTTGCATTTTCGGCGACACTCCTCCAAAGTTCTGTTGTGGCCCTTGGCTCTCATGGCTTCTTCCACTTCTCGATATGTGTCAGCATTCAGGTA
>NW_024833976.1:0-1296 GCF_019175285.1 Sceloporus undulatus
GCCCATAGGTGTCCCCACAGCACAAAGGCAGCGCAGAGAGGGGGTAATGGTGGATCTACCAAAAACTGAGGATGGATAATAAACACTCCTCTGCCATTAGCCTCTCCCCTTCAGAATGATGTGATTTGTTAATGTATTGAAGGTAAAAATGTTCAGATGTGGCAATGGTTGCAAAAGCCTAAATTGGCTACAGCTGGAGTCCAGAGCATTTAGTCCAGCTGGACTAAATGTAAATATGCTATGTCTTCAGTCTCAAGAGGGATTGGTGTCTGAGGTGCATAGCAACTTGTATAGAAAGAGGCTGAGCTTAGTGGTCACCTCATGGTAATTCTGTATATAAGCAAAAACGCTGTGCTGTGGGATTGTGGGAGTTTGAGATAGTGTGGTGTGTCGGTTGGTAAGAGATTTTTGTATAGTGCTAATTAGCTCGTGTTATTTGAAACAAAGCAATAAAGCCCTCTTAGGAGTGAACAGCTGGAGAGTGATTCTTTGATCTAGCAGCTGTTTCTTCAGGCATTCTTCCAAGGAAGCCGAAAGCTTGTGTTTGGAGCTTTGCTTTGTTCCTGTGTTGGAGAGAGAACCGACGTCTTCATCCATTTGCCACTGGACCGGAATCACTGGCAAGCTTGATCACCCAAATATCAACATGATTGAGATCTGTCGTTCCCACTTGTTGAACATGCTTCGGAATTGATTTTTTTTTTCAAATGAACGCCCAAAAACTAATGTCAGGAATGAGCGGGTTTTTTTTCTCCCTGGCCTAACCACTTTCCAGTATGGCAACTGCGCAATCATGTCAATCCATGAAGTAAACAAAAATAAAGAAAAGAAATTGAAATAAGAAAAGAAAAAGCATCCTGTTTGGGAATAGCAAGAGGGAGAGAGGAGCATAATAATGCCTACTTGCACTACATGACTGTCTGAACTGCTTTGGAGGAACTTATCACGTGTGAATTCATTACTGGAATAACAGCATGGAGGCATTGACAGGTTTTGCCCATCAGTGAGAAGGAGCACTCCAGCAACAGATGGACTTCAGACCAGCTACTGGACAGACACAGCATCATGGGATAAAGTACAACTGCTGATGCTACTATTCTGCTCTAATTCCACTTTTCAACTTGTGATAAAGTATATATTCTAACAATTTTTTTTAAAAAAAGGGAAAGATAGCAGCCTTAGGTTTTCAATGAGCTTAGTCTAAAATTATATTCAGACTTATCTGAGAGAGAGTGCACTAAATCCAGCAATATCCAGCCAGGGAGGAGCCCGCCTGGTGGGAGCGGCGGGTATAAA
>NW_024833977.1:0-1296 GCF_019175285.1 Sceloporus undulatus
GGAACGCGATGGGCACCAGATGGGGCCCAAAACGTGACTTTATTGCATGGGGGGACGCCGCCGCCGCCACCGCGCATTCCCATTGCGTCCCAATTCGGTTCCAGAGGGCGCCATTTCTGGGGATGCTTTGAAACAGTTCCCAGAAATGGCGCCCTCTGGAACTGAATTGGGACGCGATGGGAATGTGCGGTGGCGTCGGCATCCCCCCGAGCGATAAAGTCGCGTTTTGGGCCCCATCCGGAACCCATCACGTTCCATGCGCGGCCCCGCTCGCCCCCGTTAGAACGCGCTGGGGAGCGGTTTAAGCCCCATGCGATAAACTCTTTTGTCATTCCTCAATACAGTGGCTCCGCTGGCGGTTACTAACCACGTTTCTACACAGCTCCGCAGTTGCGCACTGTCAATGCTGCAGATGGTGACACAGCGTCCTCTGGCTGCACAATTACACAGGTTTAACAATAACAGCCAAGCCCCAGAGGAGCAACAAACAAGGCAGCAAAGTCCACGGGCCTCCGTTGTGGGAAGGGGGCAGAGCAGGGAGGGTGCCGGCAAGCCGGCTTTATAGTGTGCGGCTCTCATCGGAGCACACCCCTCCCTGACTTTCCTCCAGGTGTTACCAGGCTCCCTCAACGAGGCTGCAGATGGTGTCACAGCGTCCTCTGGCTAAACAATTCCATAGGTTTAACGATAACAGCCAAGCCCCAGAGGAGCAACAAACAAGGCAGCAAAGTCCACGGGCCTCCGTTGGGGGGGCCCACTTTGGAAGGAAAGGAGAATCAGACATAAAACCCATGCCTACCATCCAGTGATTACTAGTGGCTTAAGTAGTACTTTGGGGTACTTTGGGTAGAAGGGCTTATGTTCTGGCTGCATAGAAGTCCTTCCTTATGCCTCAGAAGTATGGCCCCATGGATTCTAGGAGCCACAAATGGGATCTGCAACAACATTTTGCAGCATGGGCAATTATTTTGTTCTCAGCACCGGCTAGCCAGGCTCTCTTCCAGAATACCCCATTCCTCCATCACCAATCCTTTGGGTGCTCTTATTTTCTATTGAATATTGTGCCTATGGGGCTGAGATGGCATGAGAGTTATTTGCCCATGGTCATTTGTGGTACTTTGTGGCAACACTCTGATATACCAGCTCTGTCCTGCCATTCAGTCTAGTCCAGTGATTCCCAGACTTTCATCCTCTGGAGGTTTTAGACTTTAGCTCTCAAAATTCCCGACTGTTGCTCAAAATGACTGGGGATTCTATGAATTGACCTGAAGGACCAAAGTTTGGGAATCACTGGTC
>NW_024833978.1:0-1296 GCF_019175285.1 Sceloporus undulatus
GGGATGCTTTGATTTGGATTTCCTGCATGGCAGGGGGTTGGACTGGATGGCCCTAGTGGTCTCTTCCAACTCTACGATTCTATGATTCTATGATTCATGCTGGGCAGGGCACAGGGCAGGAAGGTAGGTTTAAGGGGGAGTCAGGAAGAGAGCAGGAGCAGCCCCAATTTCGTGATTGTGAAGATGTGCAGTAAAGGCCTCTTGGAAACCAGTATGTTTCCATTTTTTAAACTGATGTGATTGATTCAAGAATGCTACTCATGTGGAAATGTCCCAAATCTCTGAGAAGTGTTTTTTCATGATAACAATATCTCATAACATTGCACTTTCCGCTCTCTCCCCCTTCTCAATTCCTCACAACTTACTGCCCTGAGATTTCAGCACTTAAGGCAAGGCTGGGAAGTAACGCATTATTGGCATTAGCTGTAAAATATTACCTTTGGTGCAATAGAATTACAAATGTTGTCTTTTAAAAAAACAATGTAACAGCTGGTCGTGTCATCATTATAATGACTAAAACTCATTACCCAGCAACATTTTAGGGGTGATGAGTAAAACTCTTTACTCATTACTCTTAAAATTTTATTGAGTGGAATGGGAGATGTTTTTCTTTTTATAAATGTGTGTAAGTGAGTGTAAAATTCAAAGACATAGCTATGTTAGTCTGCAAAATCAGTTTGCAAAGGGATCTTGTAGCACATGTGAGACTAATTGAATGAAAGGTTGGCAGTATGAGTCTACTTCCTCAGATGCATTGGGGAAGTAGGTTCAATTCTATGAAAGTTCATGCTACAAACTTCTTTCTTTCAGTTAGTCTCCCTTTGCACACACTCTCTCTCTGTGTTTAAAAACAATAGTTGAACTATAACTTGCTAGTAATTAGTAATATAATGAGCTACACTATTAATAACAAGTATTGCTAACAAGCTATTTCTTTTAAAAAAGAATCAAGAAAATAGAAATTTATTTTTTTTAATAATAAAACCTCAAGGTCTGGTTCAGGATAGCTTGCCTCTGCTTGCTTGCAGCCCATTTCCCCCTTTTAGTCATACATTTGACATTATCCTGTCTTACATCTTCTCTGTGTTTACTTCAGAATATGAGAATTTTAATGAAAGGGGCCTTTTCTTAAAAGTGTACATCTGAGATGACTGGCACAGGTCAGATGACTGCAAAATAACTGGCCCACTTTCACCACTATGGTGAAAGGTTTGGAAACCATACTTCATGGTTTCCATATGGGAGCTGGGTATGTTTAGCCTGAGGAAGAGAAGGTTAAGGGCTGATATGATAGGC
>NW_024833979.1:0-1296 GCF_019175285.1 Sceloporus undulatus
TAGTTTCTTGATCAAGGGAAGTAATAGTGCCACTCTATTCTGCTTTGTTCAGGCCTCCCTTGGAATAATCCTGTGTCCAGTTCTGAGCCCCACAATTCAAAAAGATGTTGAAAAGTTTGAACATGCCCAGAGGAGGGCAACCAAAGTGGTGAAGGATCTGGAAACCATCAAGCCCTATGAGGAATGGCTTAGAGAGCTAGGTACATTTAGCCTGGATTAAAAAAAGTTAAGGGTGGATATGATATCCATGTTTAAATAATGGAAAGAATCGTCTTGAACATTGAGCAAGCTTGCTTTCTGCTGCTACAGAGAAAAGGAGACACCACAATGGATGCAAGCCACATAGAAAGAGGTTCTACCTGAACATTAGGAGGAACTCTGGGACAGTAAGAGCTCTTTGACAGTGCAATATACTCCCTTAGAGCTTAGTGGAGTCCTCCTCTTTGGAGGTCTTTAAACAGAGGCTGGATGGTGCTTAGAATGTGTATTCCTGCATGGCAGAAGAGGGTTGAACTGGATGGCCCTTGTGGTCTATTCCAACTCTATGATTTTATAATTCTAGTGGAATCATAGCACCATGATAATTTAGCATAAAAGGGACCTCAGTCTTCATAGAAAGGAGAATTGATTACAGTTCCTTACCCACAGAGGCCACATTTTCATAATTCTCCATCATCACATAACTGTACATCAGTCTCTGCTTGTTTGTCAACAGTTTCCATTCCTCCTCAGTGAAATATACCGCCACATCTGCAAAGGTCACCTGCAACAGAAAATAGCTCTCATCCTGAGAGTGACTAAGCAAAAGGGGAGGAAAGCAAATGGTTTGTAACTGGTTGACTGGACGAACCCAAAGGGTGCTCAACAATGGCACCTTTTCATCCTGGAGAGAAGTGACCAGTGGGGTCCCACAGGGCTCTGTCCTGGGCCCAGTGCTATTCAACATCTTTATCAATGACGTGGAGGAAAAAATCAGGGGAATAGTTATTAAATTTGCAGATGACACCAAATTAGGGGGAGTAGCTAATATCCCAGACCCCACCTGGAATATTGTGTCCAGTTCTGGGTGCCACAATTTAAAAAGGAGGGCGACTAAAATGGTGAAAGGTCTGGAAACCATGCCCTACGAGGAATGCCTTAGGGAGCTGGGTATGTTTAGCCTGCAGAAAAGAAGGTTAAGAGGTGATAGGATAGCCCTGTTTAAATATTTGAAGGGATGTCATATTGAGGAGGGAGCAAGCTTGTTTTCTGCTGCTCCAGAGAACAGGACCCAGAGCAATGGATGCAAGCTCCAGG
>NW_024833980.1:0-1296 GCF_019175285.1 Sceloporus undulatus
GTATACTGTTTAAATGTTGCATGCATCCTAAGAGGCATCTGTCATTTAAACAGCATACCTGCAAAATGACCCAAAGCAGCTTTATTTTGGCCTGTCTGTTTGGGCCCATCATCTTGTATTCCCAGCCTCTCTCTAAGTCATAGTGACCACACAGGAAAGCATGAAAGGGCAAGAATCTGGTGCTAGTTTGCTAAGACCATTGCCAAAATGATGGAAATTTTGGCTTGTCCCATCCACATTGTGTGTGTGTGTGTGTGTGTGTTTTTGTGTCTGAAGAGGTATGATTGGAGCAGGCCTAGGCAATATGTGGCCCTTCATACATTATTGGACATATGCTCAGTACCTCTCATCATTGGCTGTTCTGGCAAAGGCTGATGCAGTCCAGCAATAATTGGAGAATCATAAATTGCTCATTGGTGATTTATACCCTAATCTAGATGTTCTCCATAGGTATTAAATCTTGAGGGAGAGAGAGGCAGGCTAGCACCACCAGGCCTGCCTGGAAGAAGAAAAGCCCTCCCTTCAGCCACCATCTTGAGGGAGAGAGTAGGCTTGCCATAACCCGGTGGGAGGCGTGACTCCCCCGATTTCTAGGGGGCGTTCCCGGTCACATCACGCCCTTGGGTGGCTGCCTGGCTCCTGGCCCTGCTGCATCCCTATATTGTGATGGGCTGGAGCTGGCAGGAGAGGGCTCTGCTGCTCTGCCTTGCCCCTATTGGCCAGCCCTCCCAAGGAGCAGGCTTAGTCAGGCAGGGCAACAAGGTGCCAGGAGGAGGAGCAGAGCCAGGCAGGTCGGCAGCAGCAGTGGCCCCCGCCCATCCAGGCAGGCCGCTGGGAGAGGTGAGGAAAGGGCCCTGGCCTCTGGGGCAGCCCGGCTTGGGGAACGAAAGGACCCTTTCCTGGAACCCCTGCCCCCCAGCCCTCCTCCTCCTCCTGCTCTTGCAAGGAAGGGGCTCTGAAGCGCCAGGAGAGCTGCCTCATTAAAGGGGAGGGGCGCCTCAGGGACCCAGCCATCGGAGAGGAAGAAGAGGAAGAGCCTCGGCATTTAGGCTCAGAAGAGGAAGAAGGGGAGAGGCAAGAGGGCACCTTCCAGGCCCCTCCTGGGCCCCAGGCTCCCCCCAGGATCACCCCCATCGGACATTGGAAGCCCCCTCCCTAAGGTCTCCCAAACACACACCCCTCTCCTCTGTAACCCTCTCTCTGACTCCCTCTCCCCCTGTTACCCCACTTTAACTGAGCCCTCTCTAATCCCCTTCTATGTACCTCCTTCTCTCCATCTAAACTCCCCTCCAACCC
>NW_024833981.1:0-1296 GCF_019175285.1 Sceloporus undulatus
CTCTGTGTGAATGATGATTGAGGGGGAAGAGCCCCCATTTTGGAGCCAATGATTGGGGGCAGGAGGGTCTTCAGTAGGGAGGCAGTTTTGGGGGCTTGAAGGAGGGAGGGGGCTCCTCAAAGCCCTTTTTACCTTTGGATCCTTCTCCCTTCCATGGCCATGCCTCTCTCCAAGGGTCATCCTGCCCTCTTTTCTCATAATAACCCCCCAAGAACCTGGGCCCCAATGAATCCCTGAAGGAGGGGGCAGGGAAAGAAAGAGGGAGAGGAGGCCTGGTATGTCCCCTGCCTTTCTTTGGGGGGGGGAGAAGAGGGGCTTCCTTCCTTCTTATAACCTCCCAAGGTCCCCCAGAAGACCCTCCAGCCATTCCTCTGAATGAACGAGGGCTCTCCCTACTTCCCTCAGATCAGACTGTGAGGGCAGCAATGGCTTCAGGGGCTGAGACTGCACATGTGCACATGCCCCCAAAGGCCCCGCCTCAGCATGCGCAGGGATTGCCAGGGCCTAGCTGCTGCTGCTGCTGCTTATCCCACTAGCGGCCTTTGCGGGAAAGGAAGGTATGTCCCAGGGGTTCAGTGGCCTCCCCTTCCTTCCCTCCTTTCTTCCTTTGAGGAGACTGCAATGGACAAACAGACATATGGACAGACAAACCTTACAAACAAAATCTCAAGGGCCTTTTCTTAGCACCTCTGAATTGAAAATATATTTTTGTATTCCTTATTGATAAAAATAATGTTAGTTCACTGCTGGGATTTGTGTTGCTTCTCTCCTGTGTGGACTCTCTGATGTGTCACTAGGTGTGACTTCAAAGAAAAACCTTTCCCACAATGCTGGCATTTGAATGGCTTCGCTCCTGTGTGGACTCTCTGATGCCAAACTGTGACTAGTGAATACAGTGGTGCCTCGGGTTACGAAATTAATTCGTTCCGCCGCGGCGTTCGTAACCCGATGCATTTCGCAAGCCGAAAAAGGCTTTTCCAAAGCGCGGCTAGCGGTCGCGTTTGAATTTTGCGCCGAAAAAAATTTCGTAACCCGAAAAAACCTTTGTATCCCGGAACAGTTTTTTTCAATGGAACTTTTTCGTAACCCGGAAATTTCGTAAGGCGGCGCATTCGTATCCCGGGGTACCACTGTATCTGTGAAAAAGTAACAGTTCTGTGATTATATTCCATTCTCTGTTCCTGCCTTTGTCCTTCTGTGGAAAATTGATTAAGGGGAAAAAAGATGACAAATGCAATGAACTATAAGGGAAGGTTATTGTGGGGGTATTTTCCCCCTTTTTGTTGATTTGTTTTT
>NW_024833982.1:0-1296 GCF_019175285.1 Sceloporus undulatus
AATAATAATAATAATAATAATAATAATAATAATAATAATAATAATTACAGGCTACTGGTTTATTTCCAGACATAATTCAAAGTGGTGGTCATGACCAGGGGTGCTGACCACACCACTGTCTCCCACAATGGCCTTACAACTGACACTCAATCTGCCTTACAACTGACACCCACTGCCAGGAAGGACCTACCATAACAGAGCATTTGTGATTACAAGCTGCATTGCACCATTATTTTCCTCATTCCAATGTAAATGCATGCACACAAGTGCACAGATGCTCTACCACCATCTGCCAATCAACCACCATCCTGCCCAGCTGCAGGTCCATTGGATGCCCCACATGACTGCCCACACGACTGGCTGCTTGACTGCACGATTGGTTGATTGCCTCTATGGCACAGCAGTGGACCCAATGACACATTGGCACAGCATGATCATGGTTCCTCCCTTCTTTCTCCCCATCCACCCCATGTCCCTCTGTTGGGCTGGCCAGTTTGTTAATGCTTGTATGCTTTTTAATAGTTTAGAGATGCCTTGTTTATTTCCAAATTAGGTTTGGTATTGGAATCTCTCCCTGCCCCCAGTCTGTCTGAAATGTGATAGGTCTGTTCCACTTGAGAGGTTACTTTTTCATGCCAATTTGACAGAAAATGTAGAAAGTTACAGGCGACTTCAGAACATGTGAAAGAATTTGAAAATACAAATGATTGTGAATCACAGAATGGAATGAACTAATAATTTAAATCACAATGCATGCAATTTTTTTCTGAATTAATAACTGAACAATGTTGATTATTAAATTAAAAATAGATGAAATAACAAAAAGAAAGGAAATGTGTAAATCAATATGTGTCTCAGCTCAAAAAAGAGGAAACACTGAATGTGCAAAATTAAGTAACTCTGTGACAGAACTAATTAAAAAGTTATCTACTTTCTGTCTCATGATAATAATGTTTTTAAAACATAGGACATTGAACAGGACATCCCCCCCCCACGCATATCATTTTTGTGGATTCAGCAAAGAAATTTCCAAGGAGACAGCTATGTTAGCAGTGTCTGGCTCCAAACAGCAGTCTTGTTTAGCATAAACTCTCATGGACAACAGCCTATTGTACTGAACAAAACTTGTTAGCCTTGAGGAAATTGTAAGACTGTGTTGTTTTTGGTGTCAGGCTGTTTTAGGAATGTAGAGGAATCTTGCTAAATTGTACTATATTCAGTAATGAGACTTTGTTCCCCATACCATATCATTCCTCCTTTCTGACTTGAGAATGAGACAATAAACATTCTGACCTC
>NW_024833983.1:0-1296 GCF_019175285.1 Sceloporus undulatus
TTCTCTGGAGAATGAACATGCAGTTAAACTTACTGAGTTCAATGGGACTTATTCTAAGTAAAATTGGTAATATTGCACTGCTCAATACTTCTGTACGAACATGTAAAATATGTTTTTTCTATCACCAGCTGAAAATACTGGAATTTATTTAGTATGAGAGATACAAGCCCTTAGTTATGGTTGTCCTCTTAACAGCAAGAAAGAAAAAAACCAGGAAGGTTACCTAAAATGCTAGTTATATGCTTGAACCACTTGTCTAACATCACCTTTTCTAAAATGTTCAAGAATAAATATTATAGTTGTCTGGGATGCAACAGAAGTAATTCCTAACCAGGAGGTGGCAACCTCTTCTCACGGGAATTTCATGGGATTTTCTTAGGCAAGGAATGCATACAAGTGTAGAATTTGGGATCAGTTTATTAGCTGTTTTGGACAAGACTAGGGGAAAAACATCCAGCCCTCTGTGGTAAAGAATGAAATTCCAAAGTTTCAAGACCTAAGGCAAAACTCACATACAGTTTTGCGCACATTAATTGTCATGAAATGGCTTTTGAGAAAACAAAATGAGAAATAGGAGACAGAAAGGACCTGCAGCTAAGCCAATGGGGAGCAGGAGATAAGAAACTCTATAGATCTTTTAAACTCAAGCTCAGAGAGAAGCACCTCCCTGTTTAAAAAGATATAAGGGAATCCTGTAGCATCTTTTAGACTTATTAAGAAAACATACATTTCTAGCGTAAGCTTTTGTGGACCCAAGTCCACTTTATCAAATGCATGGAGTGAAGCCTCTTTGAACAGACATATATACAGTGGTTGGATCTGTGTGCAAAATATGAAATAGAAATGCAAAACACATAGAAGTGGTGATGGGATGACAAGATGGTCTCCTTGATGGTTATAGTCATAAAGAGTAAGGACAAAGATGAGAGAGACAGGCAGAGATGTAGCTAGGATTTTAGGAAGGGGGGGGGGGTCCAGACTAAGTGCCACCATTATAATGGGGCTTGGGTGCAGTGGCGCAGCAGCACACACCATTCATTTTTCTAATGGAAGGGGGGGGTCCGGACCCCAAGACCCCCCCCCCTTGGCTACGTCCCTGAGACAGGTAAACATATGAAGAGGAAGTTATTCATCTAGTAGTGCATTGAGATAGGGTTGTAAATTAATAATAATATACAGTTGGCCCTCCATATACACAAATTCTTTATACACGGATTTAAACATCCACAGCTTGAAAATATTTTTAAAATATATACATTCCAAGAAGCAAATCTTGATTTTGCCATTTTATATAAG
>NW_024833984.1:0-1296 GCF_019175285.1 Sceloporus undulatus
GAAAAGAAACAAGAGAGATAAAGGATGTTTAGTGTTCCCTTTCCCTCCCTTCATAGATATTAGTCATAATTGCTACATGGAATACCTTAAAATGTCTGAAAACAAGGACTTGAGCTGGTTCCCAACAGTTTACTTATTTAGGTTTTAATATTTTTTCAGGTTCATGGCTGCCTGACAATACTCTCCTAGCTGTTTTGTGGACACTTCTTCTGACTCTATTGTGGGCTTTCCCTGAGTTACTTTCCTGTCCAAAGAGAGCTAGACTTTGCTCCTGCTCTCTCCTCCTCGCTTCCACTTTCCTGATCTCCTTCCATTTCTCCCTCCTCTCTCCAATTTTCCTTCCTGCTCTCTTTCCATCTGCACTGCTTCTGTATTTCAGCTTCAGCATCTCCTCCTGCCATTCTGTCTTTCACATTCTCTCTTTCTCTCACACACACAAAGTATGGTGCAGGAAAGAGACATTTTCATTGCCATTTAGGGAGAAAGATAATAATATAGCAATCAATCCATAGGAAGGCTGAGGAAGGGACCTGAGTACTCCCAATCTGCTGAGGGTAGGGCTCAAGGGAGGAGCCTGGAAACAGCCTGAACACACCTCCAAGACAGGGCTGCTGTTGGGGATTAGGAGCCAGACTGGGCCCACAAGGGACCTCAGAGGCAACCCCCATTGGACCATCTCGAAAAAACCTAAATGACGTTTTGCTCCTCAATATCCCCCAAATGCCTTAGGAGAAGCGGAGGCAGTTTTGCCACCGCTGGGCCACTCTGAGCCCTTGTAGCAGGGCCAAGGGAGGCCTTCTTCCCAAGAGGATACTGGAGGCCTCTCCAGATCATAGAAACACTGAAATACAGATCAAAAAGACCTGAAACCTTGCTAAGAGATGTAATGAAGAGCATTTGGGGCCAAAAGATATCAAGTGCCATGGTTCTTTCCTAGGATATCCTAGGATTTGCAGTTTAGCAAAGGACATTTACAGTCATAACTAGAGAGCTCTAGTGGCTCCGTAAAGTAAAGTACAAATCCCAAGATTCCCAGGATGTTCCTTTGACCATTAAAGTGGAACCATAGAGCCATGTATGTAGCATTCAAGGCCCCCTGTTCTGAAGGAAGAGCAATGGATACAAGTTCCTTCCCCAGAGAGGAGACATTTCCATAGGTTTCCATCATCACCTCATTGTACAGAAACTTCTGCTCCGGAGTCAAGAGTGGCCCTTCCTCCTCAGAGAAGAAGACTTCCACGTCTGGAAGGGAGATCTGCAACAGAAAGTAGCCCTCATCCAGAGACTGACTGAGCA
>NW_024833985.1:0-1296 GCF_019175285.1 Sceloporus undulatus
TGGCCTCTGCTTCCTCTGTTGTCACTCTGGGTCTTTTCTGAGTCTCTGTCTCACTGCTTTGGCCTCTGCTTCTTCCGCTGTCACTCTGGGTCTTTCCTGAGTCTCTCTCTCACTGCTTTGGCCTCTGCTTACTGGCTATCTCTCTTGGTCCTCCTTAACAGCTATCTGTCTCGGTCTTCCTTAACAGCTCTCTTGCGGTTTCTGCTTCTGTTTCCCTTCTCTCTATGTCTATTTAACTCTTCTCGATCCATCTTTCATTGCTTTGGACACTGCTTCCCCGTTATTTCCTTTAGTCTTCCTGGGTCTCTATCTATTGCTTTAATTTCCACATTCCTGAGTAGCCTCTCTCTTAATTGCTTCACTCTACTTCGCTCCACTCTCCCTCTTGCAGCTGTTTCTGTCCTTTGTTTCTTCAACCTGATTAAGCAACCACTTTCAGCTGTGACCGATTCCCAGGGTCAGTTTTCTCCAAATTTTTCGGTATTTTGAATTTTAAATTGATTTATAAATTCCAATATTTATGATAGAACTAGTTTTTGTCGTTCAATTTAATCTCTCAATTTCTCAATTTCCTAGATTTCCCACAATTAGTCAAAGTAATGTCAGAATAAAGTAGATTTCAATAGGTATTGAGAAGCTATGTTCTGTTTTTGTGGGTTACTCACGTCAAGTCCGTTTTCTTTCTTGGCTCTATCTCTCCTCGTGGTAAAGTTTTAACTGAAGATATCTTTTTCTCTTCGGTTGCCAGAGGGTTTATTACTGAAGTATTTTCTCTTCTGCTTTCTTCTTGTTAAAATTGGGGGCAGTTCTTGTGCCCTAGGGCTTCCCACAGGGACGGTGATACTCTTCTCCCCTGAATCGCTTCCAGCTATCCCCCCCTGCTGAGACAAGGGGAGCTAGCTGGCAATTGACTCGGGGTTAGCAGAGCCTCTTCACTTAGGCAATGCCATGCCTAAGGTTTTCCTTTAACCGTGCTGGAATTTACGGTAAAGAAGCCGTTCCTGCAGAGGACTGTCTCCAGAGCCTCCTGGAAACACGCCCAACGAGCTGCCGCTCCCAAAACGGAAGTCGAAAAGATCCTTCTTAAGTGCCTTCTTAAAGGCTTCTAAGGTGGTAATAAGATGGGTGTTAAAAGTTTACATGCTTCTAAGGTGGTAATAAGTGGGAATATCCCACTTTTAATTCAGTTTGGGAGTCAGGGTAAAAGGTAGTCTGAACGGCCCCCAGGTTTAAGACTGAACGTTCAGGGGGTTTAATCCAGACACAAAATAGACACTCCTGGTCAATCAAAAAGAG
>NW_024833986.1:0-1296 GCF_019175285.1 Sceloporus undulatus
TACAAGGGTTGCCCCATGTAGAGCACATTGCAGAAATCCAAGCGAGACGTTACCAGAGCATGTACTACCGTTTCAAGGTCCCTCTGGCCCAGGTAGGGACGCAGCTGGCGTATCAGCCGAAGCTGATAACAGGTGCTCCTGACCGTCGCATCCACCTGTGATGTAAGGTGGAGCGACGAATCAAGGAGCACCCCCAGACTGCATACCGAGTCCTTCACAGGGAGTGTGACCCCGTTCAGGACAGGTGGAATCACCACCATTCCCAGGCCATATCAAGACTTTTATCTTGATATGTCCAAAGTATGACAGTCTCCATTTAGCCATTTGGGCTTCTAGCAACAGTTCAGACTTGATTTGCTCTAAGATCCATTCACATGTCTTTTAGCAGTCCATCATATCTGTAGAATTCTTCTCCAGCACCTTTAGCATTGAAAGCTGTTTTTCTGCCACAGGAAATGATAGAAGCAGTCTAATATCCATCCTTAGAGCAGTGGTTCCCACACTTTGGTTCTGTAAATTTTATAGACTTTGACTCCCTGAATTCCTAGCTGTTGGCCAAACTGGCTGGGGCTTCTGGGAGCTGAGATCCAAAACACCTAGAGGACCAGATTGGGAATCACTACTTTAGTGTATCTGGATGGAACTCTTGGAGACAGGTTTTTTCCAGATATATTGTCTGCTTATTTTCCTTTATGGCAGTAGAGTTCACAAAGCGTCCCATTTTATAGATGGAAGACCAAAGAGATGGTATCATGGATCAAAGATTCTTCCAGATCTAAGCCAAAGTTTTTGTCTGCCTCAGCTTCCCAAATATTCAGAAAGTCCCCACTGTGGTGCAAGGAATATCTTTTTCTCACACATATAAATCAGTATGCTCAAGTGATCTGTATGCTGAGCAGACTACATGCACACTAATCAGGATGGCTTTTCTTTTGCATTCCCACTTTCTTCATCTATTTTAAAACGTCCCAGATCCTCAGCCACCTGTTTCTCCCCCTTCTAATCCAGCTGTTCGCAAATGTTGGCCTTCCAGGTGTTTTGGGTTTCTTCTCATAAAAGCCACAGCCAGTTTGGCCAATGACCAGGGATTCTGGGAGTTAAAATCCAAAAAATGTGAAGAACCAAAGATGAAGAACTACTATTGTAAAAAAAAATTGGCTGCAGCTGCTACAAAGCTTCATGTAGAGCAGCAGGAGGAAGCCTCTTTGGTTCAGCAGAGATGAGAGATAGGAGTTTTTCACACCCCCACATAAAGGAGGTATTGTAGTTACTCATAAGAAGTTTGATTCAATTGTT
>NW_024833987.1:0-1296 GCF_019175285.1 Sceloporus undulatus
TATATATACACACACCCCTTATGATAACCTAATATCCTAAAGGCAGGACCTGATCTGCCCAGCTGCCTCTCCTTTAAACCAAGAAGGTAATTCCAGGACTAGAACTTCTTTGCTTTCCCTCCTTTTTCAAAGTTTATTTAGTCATCCAAATACAAAACATAAATCCTTTCCCAAATAACATCAAACCATCCAATATTCATACCATACATTCCCAGACATAAAACCCTTCTCTTCTTTCCCCATCTCTGCCTCTCTTCTTCTTCCTCCTCCTCCTCTTTTTTCCTCTTCTTTTCTCTTCTTCCTCCTCTTTCTTCCTGTTCCTCCTTCCTTCTTCTTCCTCCTTCTTCCTCCCAACTTTTATTTTCTCTTCAGTCCTTCCTCCTACTTTAAGTCTGTTACCTTCTCCTTTTCCCTCCTCATCCTTCCTTCCTCTCCCCTTCATCTTCTTACTCAATCCTTCCTCCTACTTACTTGGACCCTCCATCTTCCTCCATCTTAATCCCCTACTTCCTTAGCTGCTTACATCTACTTGTATCTTCCATGCATCTTCCTTTTTCTCTTTTAATCCAAATTACATTCTCTTCTCAAATACTAAAAAAGCCCTAAACTAAATATGCGAAATTGAGAAAATAGCAACATAAACATTTAAACCAGTGATTCCCAAAGGGCTCCATGGGAGACTTGATGGGGGTCTACATTGACGTCGAAAAAAAGGGGGTTCACACAGGTTGTAAGTGGGGGGTCCACGAAAATTTATCTGGTTTCGATAGTGAAGAACAAAAATGTTGGCTTGGCTTTATCTATCAATGTTAAAATCACCTTATGATGACTAAAACAAAGAATTTTTTTCTTTACAAGTCGGTAACTGAAAGGAAACATGACTGAATATAAGAAGAAATGTCGACAGTACAGTATTGATTCTTTGAAATGGGGTTCCCTTCCTTCAAAGGCAGACAAACGATTTCCATATGCCTTTCACCAACAAGGTTTTGAGCAATGACTCTATGAAACCATCGAAGCTCATCTAAGAAGGTGTCATCCTGATAAAACAGGTAAAGATTTAAAATGTCTTCGAACAGTGAAATTAAAATATGGAAAGAGACCCACCGTTCACAATATGTTCGCTTCAACCTCTTGCGGGCATCTTACAATCTCTCATTGCTTATAGCGAAATCTTCGGAGAACGGTTAATTTTACACGCTGTTGAAGAGGTTTTAAAAACTGTTCTGCACAAACCTCCATTTGACAGACTCCAAAGAATTCCTTTGAGTAACAACACCGTACAAAGACGTATTG
>NW_024833988.1:0-1296 GCF_019175285.1 Sceloporus undulatus
CAAAAAGAAAAGTTGACCCCACCATGTCAATAAGACATCTTAGCACATTTAACAGAAGCTTCAGATTCAAGAGATCGAGATCTCCCAGTTGTGTGCTCGTGGCTGGTCTTGCAGCTGGTTCATGTTATCTTTCTATCCAGCAATTCTCATGCAGGAAGACAAAAGAAAGCATTAGGATTTATTCAGAGGAATGAAGGTAAAAAGAGGCAGCGGGGATCAGTGTGAATTATGTGTACATGAGGGCTTGTGCATCTTCTGGGTTTCTGTTTCTCTCCTTCCCCCATACAGCTGCAAGGCAATCTGTGCTAAAGTTCAACCTTGCACACTAGTTAAGAGACTGGAGAACCAAAACCTTTCCTGCTTGACTTTGACTGCTGCATTCTACAGGGACAGGCATGCACAGGGCCACAGATAAGAAAGGCAACACTTCTTCCATCAGTGCACAGGTCTATCCACAAAGCAGCCTTAAAAAAGAGCTTGTATTACACTCAATAATAAGGCAGACAGTTGGGCAGAACAAACTACTTCTAGTCCTTTCTCTCTTCAGAATTTTTAATTTTAAATCCACATTTACTTGCATTGTAGGAAGTTCTTTGCAAAGGAAATGAAACACAAACAATTTTAAGGAAGAAAGGAATCTTTACCGGCCACTTGGTGATATCATCTGGCCAGATGTGAGGTCGATTTGAAGCTGGTTCCTCACAAGTCCTGATAGAAAACAAACAGTAATGAAGGGTGAAAATACAAACTCTCTCTCTATCCCCCTCTCTCATGCACACAAAACGCTTCTAGCTCTGTGTTACAGTTCTACCATTCCACACCTCTCATTCTGTTTTACATGGAAGACAAATAGCCCCTTGATAGGGGAAGGGTTACTTCCCTCTCTCTGACACACACATACACACACACATGTATATATAGAGATACCTGGGATCCTGAGAGCAAACAGCTCCTGATGATCTCTTCAGACTGGAATTACTGGGGTCAACAGCTGGTGGGTTATGATCTGGCCATTTGACAAAAGTGGCCAATGTTTCCTATGGGGGAAAGTAACTTTCTGAACATATGTTTATCATAATATCTCATTATGTGGTGTATATACAGTATAAGATATATACTATGAAAACATATCTACAAGGTTAATATTTCTATAGCACCCACTTTTTTAAAGAGAGAGAGCAGAATCACATCAAATACCTTGTTTTAGAGAATGCTTATTTGGCATAAGAAGCCTTTCTTTAAGACCAGGGTCAAGACTGAGAATTTGTTAGCCTATTTTAAGGCATACCAATTTTT
>NW_024833989.1:0-1296 GCF_019175285.1 Sceloporus undulatus
GGGCAGCCAGTGGAGGGATTTAAGAACTGGTGTGAAATAGGGTTCAACTGCATTGGAAACAACATTTTTTGGGAGGGGAGGGGAGTTTTCTCTGGAGTCCTGAGAGGAGGGGCTCTGGGGAGGAGAGAAGAGCCAAAGTCTAGGCCAAAGCCAAGAGGAGGGAGACGGAGGGGCCTCAAAGCTCTGGCAATCCCCTGGTAACCTGGGAACTAGACTTAGAGGTCCTCCCTTCATTCCAAATGCCACTGCCCTGGGTCTTGAAGGGAGAGAAAAACCAGCACTACCTGCTTGACCTGATCCTCTTACCCACTGCCATTCCCTTCTCTTTTTTGTCGTGTCTTTTTAGATTGTAAGCCTGAGGGGCAGGGAATTGTCAAATTAACTATCTGTAAGCTGCCCTGGGATCCTTTGTGGCTGAAGAGAAAAGAATAAATACTCTAAATACATAAGTATAGAAGGAACAATTCCCAAATTATTGTGTTATAGCATTAGCAATATAGCATGTACATTTCTGTACCGCTTATCAGTGCACCCAGCACTCCCTAAATGGTTTACAATCTCTAAGCCAATTGCCCCCAACCAGCTGGCTACTCCTTTGACTGACCTACGGAAGGATGGAAGGCTGAGTGGACCTTGGAGCCTTGCCTAGGATCGAACCCACAACCATGGCTGCAGCACTGACCTTTAACCACTGCGCCACCAGTGCCCCAGATTCTCCACCATTTTCTAGTCTAGACAATTCAACATCCCCCTTACTTTCTTCTCTGCGTGGCTAATGTAGTATTTCATTGTTGTATGACCTTTAAGCCAAATAACCAGAGTACAATATTGCTGCAAACTTCATTTAATTACAAAATATAACACAGTTGGAATATTCTGAAGAAGCTGAATAAGGAAATCAGATTACATCATACTGTTTACAGACTCAAGTTTGTCATTGTCACATCATATACATCTTGTTAACTGCCCTTGAACTGGTCCCAAGGCCCCTGACTCATGCTGACCCTGTGGTCAAGACCCCTGTCCTCCATTGCTCTGCTCAGGTCCTGCAGATTCAGGTCCAATTATTGACTCTACCCACTGGGCACGCGGTTTCCTCTACCTTCTATATTTCCTAGCATGATTGTCCTTCCTAATGAGTCATGCCTTCTTGTGATGTGTCCAAAGTACGACAGCCTCGATTTAGTCCCCTTGGCTTCCAGAGAGAGTTCTGCCTTGATCTGCTTTAGAACCCATTTGTTTGGCTTTTTGGCTGTCCATGGGATCCTTAGCACTTTTCCCCACCATCGCATCTCG
>NW_024833990.1:0-1296 GCF_019175285.1 Sceloporus undulatus
TCTCTTTCCATCGCCTGCTTGGCGGAAAAATTGCGGAACTGGGGAAAGAGCGGGAAGGCAGGGGCCTTATAGCGGGTGGGCGGAGTTACCGCCAAAAAGTTTCAATATGTTGCAGAGTAAACTCTGCCCAGTGATTCCAGTAGGTTCCGAGCAGCACTGCGCAGGCGCAGTGAAACCCATTTGTATGTATTCGCAGATGACCACTCGAAGAAATACTGTTACAGGTAAGCAACCTGTCCATTTCCTGCCTGTCATTCTTTCAACATTTGGTAATGAAACAAATCTGAGAAATCTGGAATTCAGTCACTTTATTGTTATTATTATATTTATTTATATCCCACCCGTCTCCCAAAATTGGGACGCTGGGCAGCTTACAATATTAAAAAACAGTACAATTAAAACATACACAAATAATACATTAAAACAGAATTAAATTACTAAAAAATTTAAAAAATTGCATGTTAAAACATCAAATACAGTTTTAAAGATAAAAAAATGTTTAAAACAATATAACACCCCAAGCTGGTCCTTTAAAAACATTCTGTTTTAAAAGCCTGTCTGAACACTTCCGTAGAACAACCTAACCAGTGTACCACTTGCACAGCAATGCAAAAAGATCTGAGAACTCTAATTAAATAATTATCTGGGCAAAACTGGCCATCTAGATAGTCCCAGTTATTCTAGACAAAAATTATGTAAAGAGAGGAAAGACAGGCAGCTCAACCTTCATAACCTGCTTTAGATATGACCAAACAGCACTTGCAGTACTGCAGTTGAATTGGCAAATCAGCCCTGGCATACACCAGGGCAGTGCTATTGATGGCTGTTGTGCCAATTGTGAAGCCAAGTTTCCCCATCATAGGAGAAGGACAGTAGATGTGGCTTCACATGGATGTACTTAAGAGATATGGAACTACACCCACCTGGTGTATTTCCCATCTCCTTTTAAAACTCAAACAGCTGACTGCCATGACTGTATCTCCTTACCCTCACCTCACATTACTATATTGTGCAACACCAGAGTAGGGAGAGAGCAAATGTCCATTATGATTAATATTCCTCTAGATGATACTTCTGTTGAATGTTACAAGGAAGAGAAGGAAAAGTGATATGGCATGGCAGCAGCTTCATCTCTTATAATATCTAGTCTGGGCCTGAATATCAAGATAAAAACATTTCTGTGCTAGCCTAGTGGCTATATAATTTAATTATTAGATATATTGGTTGGTAGCTTTGTAGCCTAGTGTGATTATACAGAAAGAAATCCCACGATGAAATCTACCTCCAACTAGAAAT
>NW_024833991.1:0-389 GCF_019175285.1 Sceloporus undulatus
TTTCTGTCTGTACTACCCCAGTGCAATCAGTAGCCGAGTCCAGGCACATGTACAGGAGCAAAAGAGAGACAGCTGATACTTTTAAAAGGAAGGAGTTTATTTTAAAGAAATAGCATAGAATAAAAAGGTATCATTCGTGCAGAGCCACCTTGCTATGCAGGTCTAGAAAAGCATAGTTGCAAAGAGTTCATTTCACACAAGCCATTGTTGAAAATAACAAAAGGCCTAAACGCACTAGCTAACACGTTCCTAACTACTCACGGCAGATGGGATTTGTAGTCCTTTTGAGTTCCTGGATGCAGGGAGGGCCCCTGGCCTCTCGACCTGCATTCCCTTGAGTCTGTGTCTCCCAGACTCAAAGAGACAGCATCTGGTTTCCCCCTCAGGAG
>NW_024833991.1:489-1296 GCF_019175285.1 Sceloporus undulatus
TAAAGATTTCCCATAGAAAGTTCTTGAATCTCGCGGTCCTACTCTCTGATTGGTCAGTTAGACCTTACATCAGCTATGATGTCACAGCTCATTAGCATGTGATGTCAGCTCTCATTAGCATGTACCTCCCCTTGATTAACCCCTTATGGTTCAGGAGAAGTTCCCAGATGACTGGAGGACCCCAGTCATCACAATCACACACTTGAGACCAAGAGGGAGGACAGAGAGCAATATTTTGGGGAAAGCTCGCAGTGTGTTGCTAAGAGCCATGCTGAGAGGCAGAGGCTATATAGGAGTCATCTTGTTGCCAGATAAACTGCAGGGATGTGTCTCGTACAGAGAGATCTTGAGGTTGGGACAAAGAGCACAGACTACCAATATTCTGCCAATGAATGAAAGCCTTAATAATAGCTAAAAATTGGAAATCAAAGGATGAGCTAACTATTGATGAATGGTTAATAAAACTGAACGAAATCAGAGAAATGGACAGATTGTCATTTATGATTGAAGAGAGGAGATTAGACAAAGTGGAAGAAGAATGGTCCCCTAATGTAAGGTACTGGAGAAAAATTGGGGTATTGATAAAAATGTATTATAAAAAATTCCTGGAAAATGATTTAATCATTATTATTAATTAGATAAATTTATAATAAAATAAAAATAATAATAAAGAACAGATAATCAACCAGGAGGAAGGAAATAGTTACAGGAAAATCAGAGTTATTGGATGGAAAAATAAAACGAGAATACATGGTACATACATTCTATTACAGATGAAAAAATTGGATAGAATACTTTATTAAGGAT
>NW_024833992.1:0-1296 GCF_019175285.1 Sceloporus undulatus
ATCCCCACACCTCCTGCCTTTTCTGCCTCGGGAAGGAGCATGATGTTAAGTCTTGCTCCCTCTGCAAATCCATGTCCTCCCAGGCCAGGAAGAATCGCAAATCGCGGCTCACCTCAGCGATAGCCCAGGGTAAGATCCGGGAAGGGGATCCTCGCCCGTCTTCGGCCCCTGTGGCTCCTGTGTCGGCGGCTCTTTCCGCCAGAGATGGCCCGGCAAGTGCACCCCCCGTCAACTTCCGATCGCTCTGGGGGGCCCAACCCCAAGGCTAATGTGGCCCGTGGATCTGCCAAGCCCAGTGCCACCACCAAACCCACCAAGCACCCACATAAATCTGGGTCTGTGGGTATGGCCGCCGCATCGACTTCGTCGCGGAGTCGGGAGACCCCTTCTAAGACCTCGCGGCCGGCATCGGAGCACAAGTCCCACAAGGAAACTCCGTCGGACCCGAAGGATGGATCGGGTGCCGCCAAAGACACCGCCTCCAGGGCGAAGACAGCCCCCCGTAAGGAGGATGCGCCCAAACCGGGTGGAAGGCTCACAGAGTCGCCTATCCCCTTCTTCTCTCCGGATGCTCCACGGGGCTCCGCGTCATCCAAGAAGAGGAAGGCATCGGATTCAGCTTCAGAGGCTACGGCTTCCAAGAAGTCAAAACACTCTAAGGATCGTCCTCGCAAGGAGCCTGAGGGAACTAAGGAACCAGAGCGCCCGACCCGCCCTCGCATCCGGACGGATTCTCCAAGGCGGGACACCCTGTCGGTTGTATCCGATGACCTTCATCCAGGGAGGCCCAGCAAACTTTGTCGACCCCGGGACCTTCGGCGACAACAACCGTGCCCTTTCTCCTCTCGAATGAGGAAGAATCCCGGGACAGACTTTCGAGATCTCCTTCTTGGGATTTGCCCTCGCGGTCTCCATCCCCAGCGCTTCGTTCTCCAGCGCGGACTGAGCGGCCCCCCGAGGTCCTTGTCGCCAGCGCCCCTGTCTCCTTTACCGGTGCCCGCTGATGATGGAATATTCTACGACTCCGAGGCAGACCAGTTCTACCAAAAGGTGTCCAGGGACGTCGCGATGTCCAGGGTGCCCTCTCGCGATCGCCCCCGTGATTGTCCCCGAGAGGTCTCGCAGCTGGAGATACGCCAGCGGGACCCTGTTCCAGCTTCCAGAGCTGCTTTGCTCCAGCCATCACCGCGACCAGCTGACAGACCTAGACGCAATATCGTTGTCCAGGTGGAGTCCTCCGATTCCGAGGCGGACGCTTCGGTCGGGACGGAAGACCCTTCAGATGTGGAAGACCTC
>NW_024833993.1:0-1296 GCF_019175285.1 Sceloporus undulatus
AGGAAAATTTCATTTAGAGGTTCAGCATTCTTATTTGGGGGAGCAATGCCTTTATTTTGCCCCCCCCCCCCGATAGCTATAGCTACACACCTGGGATGCAATGAAGCTGAGGCAGTTCACAAGGCTACTCTGTAAAACTATCCATGGGAAAGAGCTAAAACATAAATTTATTTATTTATTTATTTATTATTTAGAGTATTTATACCCTGCTCTTCAGCCACAAAGGCTCTCAATTTTTTTATTTTTTATTTTAATTAGACAGTTCCCTGCCATTAGGCTTACAATCTAAAAAGACATGACACAAAAGGATAAGGGAATGGAGGTGGGGAAGGTATCAAGTTCATTGGTTCATCTCTCCCTCTGGGGCCATGACCGTTGCAGATGGGTTGGAGGGAGGGCTCTTCATTTTACTTTGGGCTAGGCCCGATGGAGCTGACTTGCCTCTCTCCCTCTGAAGCCAAATGATGGTGGATGGGCTGGAGGTAGGGCTCTTCATCTTACTTTGGGCTAGCCTTGATGTAGGTAATATTGTGTTATTATTAGTCCTGCTTTCAGCAGGCAGCACAAACAGGAAATACAACAGAAAGAGAAACTCTTGCCTCTCACAAAGACATGTGATAAAAAAAAGACACAAGGATTGACTTGTAGTCAATGATTAAACAAGTCAACACATAGGTAAATCTGACTGATTTCAAGAGTCTACTCCAGTTGGGACTAACAGTAGTATTTAGGACACTCTGTCATTCATAGAATCATAGAATCATAGAGTTGGAAGAGACCACAAGGGCCATCCAGTCCAACCCCCTGCCATGCAGGAACTCTCAATCAAAGCATACCCAACGGATAGCCATCCAGCTTCTGTTTAAAGACTTTCAAGGAGGGAGATTCCACCACTCTCCAAAGAAGTGTGTTCCACTGTTGAACAGCCCTTACTGTGAGGAAGTACTGTATATGTCAGCTAAGTAAAAGATGTGAAGCACATGAAATCTATACTTCTCTCCCATATACACTGAGGAATGAAAAACACTCAGTCATTTTCCTGGCCCCATGGAACTAACAGCTTTCACCCAATTGTCTCTTCCTCCCATGTCTTTAAAAAGAAAGGAAGGAAGGAAAACAGACAGACAGACAGACAGAATTAACACATCATGTTCAGTTTGGCCCCATGTAATTACTGGCAGTGCTAAAATGTCCATACAAAAAGTATACTTTATTGTACAGTTTTTCTCTTCCATTTGTTTCTAGGTTTAGGAAAGTGTCAGGAGGGAGACTTCAGAAGTGTGGTTATTATATTAC
>NW_024833994.1:0-1296 GCF_019175285.1 Sceloporus undulatus
CATCTGTTGGGGATGCTTTGATTGAGAGTTCTTGCATGGCAGGGAGTTGGACTGGATGGCCCTTGTAATCTCTTCCGATTCTATGATTCTGTGAGGTGTGGCTTAATTATGACATTGTTATTCCATACATCCTCTGAGAGCTCAGGGTGATATACATCAACCTTTTACCTTTCCCTTCTCTCTCTTCCATTAGTTCCACAGAGATCCTGTAGGACTGGTTGAGAAAATGTGACAGGCCAGGGCTGACCCAAGATATTTGCTGCTTGAAGTAGAGTGTAAATGATGCATAGCACATCATGACCCATCCAAATGGAGATGCATAGTATCGACAGTCAGCCAAATTATTTTGGCAACTGTGGTAGAACATCCCACAAGTGCTTCTCCCTATCCCTGCCAGTGAAAATATATTAGCAAAGTAAATATGTAACAATCCATTACTTTTTAGTAACATCCAAAATCTGCTACCTGAAATGATCATCTCACCCTGCCCAATGATAGGACTGGCCCTCTGAGAGGTTCAAGATCACTCTGAGTTTCATGGCTGAAGAATTACAGTTGGCCCTGCTTATATGTGGATTTTTTATTCAAGTATACACGGCTTGAAAATAGTAAAAAAAAGTATAAATTTCAAGTATCAAAACTTGATTTTTCCATTTTATATAAGGGACACCATTTTGCTGTGCCATTATATTTAATGGGACCTGAGCATATATGGATTTTGTTATTCACTGAGGCGCGTTACAGACCGCCTCTTTGGGGCGGCCTGTAGGCGCACCTTTCCCCGCCGGATCAGGGCCTCAGCGGCCAGAGCGGCAGCCACTGAGGCCCCGATCTGCCGCTTTCCGGGCTGCGGGGAAGCGGCAAAAGGCCCCTTCCCCACAGCCTGGAAAGAGGTGTCCTTGGGGCTTCAAGCCCCAAGGATACCCCACGGCGGCGGGGAGAAGGAGAAAGGGGCTGTTTGGCCCCTTTCTCCTTTAGTCCGCTGGGCGCAGCTGTCTGAAGGCTGCGCCCAGCGGACCAAATCAGGTAGGAGCTCCAAAACGGAGCTCCTTCCGGGGTCACGGAAAGGGCGCCCTAGGCGCCCAATACGTCACAACCGTGCCGCCTCTTTTGGAAGTGGCATGGCTGTGATGTATCGATGGTGGCGGCTGTGTGGAATGGCTGCTGCCATTTTGTGCGCTCACAGCGCGCACTAGGGTTAGGGCGGTGCGGAAGCACCGCCCCACCTTAACCCTAGTATGCGCTCTGTGCGTACTTTTAAGCCCGTCTGTAACGGGCCTGAGATTCCTGGAACCA
>NW_024833995.1:0-1296 GCF_019175285.1 Sceloporus undulatus
GCTGAGGCCCCAATACACCGGGGAAAGGGGCAGGTACAGCCCGCCCCAAATGGGCGGTCTGTAACCCGCCATTATTTGTCCCACATTGGTTGACAGTGGTTGGCTCACTAATTAGACCCTTCAATTTCAATCTTTTCTATAAATTAACTTCAATGGTATCTTAAACTATTAAAAATGTTATATTGTAAATCATTCTTGGAGAGAATGCTTTTGCTTCATTTCAGACTTTTCCTCATCCCTTAAAATAATAATCATACACGATTAAACCTGGCAATTCTGTTCCAAATCTTGCTTTTACAGCAACTTTAAATGAACAAAAGACTAAAAATACTGTAGCTATTGAATGCCAGAAATGCAAGTTCCCACTAAACAACACATTGTTAAATGCCAAACAAACCAAGTATTCAAGCAGACCCTGTTAAGACATTCTGGAGTCTATTGCATAATTTAATTCTTGCATGGAAGCAGACTAATTTAAAACTGTCTCCACTTTTTTAGAAGTATTAGCACTACTACAGCCTACTTGGCTGAGTCATTCACTCTACATTACAAACATTTGCATTAACTATGGGCCTCTACAGACTGGCAAGAAATGGTGGCCTCGAGCTGGAGTGGGGACATGGTGACCCCCCAATGCATGCCCAACTCTGCCCTGATGTTTGTGTCACACTGCCCTCCCGCCTGCATGGTGGGCACCGTCATGCCATTTCTTTGGCACAGCATTTAGACGTGATGCACCAAAGAAACACAGAAAAGCCGCTGCCACCACAGCAAAGGTGGCTTTTTGCCCCTCTAAAAAGGAGCGGCATTTTGCCATTTCTTTTTAGAATGGCAAACTGCAGAATCAGGGCTGCGGCATGTGGTTGCTGCAACCCTGATCACGTGTTCAAAGGGACCGGGGAACACTGCTCTGTCAGGGCGGTCTGTAGAGCCCCTACATTTGTCATCTTTGCATTATTATCAGGAGCTTGTTTTTTCACAAAAGACAGGCCACTAAACTTATTTTGCCTTTCATCTTATTGGCACAACATAAACTGACAACATATAAGATCCTGATAATTGATTTTTTTTTTAATTAATGAGCCCATACAGACAGGCCAAAATAAAGCTGCTTTGGGTCACATTGGAAGTATGCTGTTCAAATGATGCATGCATCCCAAGAGACCAGAAGCTATGCCAAAACCACGCTCCAGTCCTAAGGACTGGAGCGCAGCTTTGGCGCAACTTTTGGCCTCTTAAGATGCGCGCGTCATTTAAACAGCATACTCCAAAGTGACCCAAAACAGCTTTATTTTG
>NW_024833996.1:0-1296 GCF_019175285.1 Sceloporus undulatus
ATAAACCATCGGGGACTGAGGGTACCGAGCGGGCCTCCAAGCCGAAGGAGAGACCGGAGGGCTCCCGTTCTAAGGAGGCTACCGAACCGGAGGTCCATCTCGCTTCACCGTCATCCTCCAAGGCATCCAAGGGATCACACCATGCGGTGCCTAGGGAGCGCACCGAACCGACGCTAGGGTCTAGGTCCCCGAAGCCTTCGTCCTCGGCAGCGGCTGCTGTCCTCCTGGACCTTCCGGACAACCCATTCTTCCCATCGGAGGAGACTCCCAAACACGGGAAGAAGAGGCACCATGACAAGGCCGATCGGGATCCGGCCCCTAAAAAGGCCAAGCCCCCCAAGGATCGGGCCGACCCACCAAGGGCAAAGGGCGAGGGACACTCCCCTTCCAAGAAGGCTCGCTCCTCCACCCCGTCAGCCCCATGCAACCAGGAGCCGACGCCGGTAGCTGAAGGGACCCTGGCCACACCTCTGCCTCCGACCATGGACTTCATCCACGGGACGGATGACTCTGCGCCTCCTCGCGCTCCGAAGCAGCGGTCGCCTTCCCAGCCGGCAACTGATGAGGAAGAGAACGTATCCCTTAGACAGGACATCCCGGACCTCTTCTTCGACATGCAGTCGCGCCGCTACTACATGTCGGTCCCGGAGGACAGAGCCCTGAGGGAGTTCACCAAGCTGAACCCCCATCCCGCAGACCGGACCAACCCAACCAGATCGGTCCCCACCGTGTCGGTCTACGAGAGGTCACCATCTCCTAGACGTGAGAGGTCGCCGTCTCCTTCCCGTGAGCGCGGGAGGTCGCCGTCTCCACCCCGTAGACGCGACAGGTCGCCGTCCCCACCCCGCCGACGCTCCCAGTCTTCAGTGGACTTCGCCCGCCCGAGGTCCCGGGTTAGGGTGACGGACCCTCTCTCCTTTGACCTGGACTCGGAGGACGAACCGCTGCCACCTTCGGAGGCACCCTCGGACGAGGATGTCCTCTCCGGCTCGGCCTCCCCGCAGAGGATGCACAACCCTGAGCCGTCTTCACCGTCTGATGACGTCAGGGCCTTCACGGAGCATGTCGTTAGGATGGCGAGGGCCCTCGACATCGAGCTTGCATCCGCGGGGGACGACGCCGAGGACCCGGTGGAGCGTCGAGTGCATGGACGGGTTCCCACCCCACCATGCCTGCCTCTCCTTCCCTCTCTCCAGACCATCGTGAAGAGGTCCTGGGACTCGCCGGCCACCCTATCGGCACCCTCACGCAGGGTCGAGTCGCTCTATAGGGTCGCCCCGGCGAGTTGCTCTTGGT
>NW_024833997.1:0-1296 GCF_019175285.1 Sceloporus undulatus
GAACTTCTCTGCCTGAGAATTCTAAATACCACTCCTTAAAACTGCCAGTCCCAGCATGCAACAGGAGGCAGCTAGAGGAGTCACACTGGAATAGTACCTCTTTAAGAGCTCGTCTGATAAACACCAAAGAAAGAGAACAAAACAGCCCCCATCCTAAACCCAGGTTTTGTAGTTCAGCTGGGTTTAAAAACACTGATCTTGCACATAGGAAAATATTCCATTTTCTGAATAGTGCCCTGGTTGGTCCAAAAAAGGAGCAACCCCAGTATCCTTTCTTAAACAGGTTCAGGTAGAAGAATGCCAGCAAGTTTAGTTATTTAATAGGTTGCTATCAAGTAGAGGTGCCCTGTGGGAATTGAAACTGAACACACATAAGTGAATGAAGCCAGCCTTGAGGATTTGTTGATTTAGTCCACAAACATTGCTCTAAAAATAAAGTCAGATTTCTGCTGGCATCTGGGGACTGAATCAAGGAGGCTGTGGGAGGCACCAAATTAATTTTGCATCGGCATTCTGGATGCTGGAGATAATTTGTTCTGACACTTGGTTATGGGTTATGACTGCAACAAGCAGGAGTGATCTGAGTGGACATTGTTGGAGCCAAATTTAATAGACTTACTATTGTAATTTTCTGCCTGGAGGACAACGGAGACTTTCAAATGTTCCTGCAGCACAACAATTGGGGATTACGACGTAACAAGTCTGCAGGATTGGGGAAGGATTGAGAGGATTAATGGAGTATGACAAAATTGCACCTAAGGGGGAATCGTCTGCAGCAGTAGCTCTATGGTAATGTGGTAGACCAGGCAAATTGGCAATTGCTACTGATCTTTACACATGCATGTCTTCAAATAAAGTGTGTCAAAGTCAAGTGGGATGCAACTGTGGAGGGAAGACTGTCACAGCTGCTTATGTCATAAACCTCACAAATCACTTAATGCTATCGTTTTAAGTATTTTAACAATCAAGTATGCTAAGCATCACTAGACAGTAGGCATGTTATTAAATAATCTTACCCTGACCTCTTATAGCCAACTAAATGAGATCTTAAGAAATGAGACTTTAAAATGCAATAGTGCTATTTGGAATCTCCTGGAAGATAATCCATTTCTCTGTAGAAACCAGTTCTGAACATTCTGTCCGCACTCTGCTGTGACCAAACGCTGAACTCTGGGCAGGGTCATGGAGTAAGGGTTTGTTTTGTTTTAAAAAAGGGATTCTGGAAAAATTTTATTGGACAATGAAAGCAGGGGATGTAAGTGAGACAGGGCAAAATCTATGCTTACTTTAGACACT
>NW_024833998.1:0-1296 GCF_019175285.1 Sceloporus undulatus
TTTCTAAATAAATAATATAAATAAGGATAAGCTATACGTGTAATCAAAAAGCTAATTCCCAGCCTGAATCTCTTAAACACTCTAGGCAAATTACTGCTTCTAACATGTAAAACACTGTTAACAATGCATGAGAAACATAAGTGTTTTTTCTCCCATTATTTCTATTTAATCACAGAGACCGCTACCATCCTTTGTGCAAAATGGCTTTTTGCATATAGGCCCCCCCAACAAATATCCTGCAACCTCACAAAAAACACAAGCCAGCACTGCTGCTAGATCTTTTTACCTTGGCCTAAAGCTGTCCATCTCTGAAGTTGATTTCCATTTCTCCTCCCCACATTGAAATGGTTAGGACCTGACCCTGCAGATATTACAAAAAATAAAAAGGAATAGCATCAGCGATGGCCCTCACAGAAATCCTACACACACACACACACACACACACACACACACACAGGTCTTTTGGGATAATTTAGAAGATTTACCTCTGGGGGGGTGCTCCCCTTGGTTTTGCAAAACATTCTCTGAAGAATTCTGGGCCACTCCTTCAAAGAATTCTGAAGTCAAGTCAACCAGAGCACCTGGTTGGGGACACATTCATATAATTATTTCATAGACTCATAGAATTGGAAGTGTCCGCACGATCCATCCAGTCCAGCCCCCTGCCATGCAGGAAATCCAAATCAAAGCATCCCCAACAGCTGGCCATCTAGCCTCTGCTTAAAGGCCTCCAAGGAAGGAGCCTCTACTACACTCCATCCTCATAGCCCCCTCCAACAGCTCAGAGATAAATTAAAATCACTTACTGTCAGAGATTTTGTGAAACAGAGACATTCTAAAGAATTTGAATTCTTACTGGAACAGAAAAAAAACCATAGTTCCATTGCCCCTCGGGTTACGAAATTAATTCGTTCCGCGGCCGCTTTCGTAACCCGAAAAGCCTTCGTAAGCCGAAAACCCATAGGCGCTAATGGGGAAAAGCCGCGATTTCGTGTGAAATAGCGCCAAAAAGCACCAATTTTTTTTCGTAACCCGAAAAAACATTCGTAACCCGGAACAGTTATTTCCTATGGGATTTTTTCGTATCCCGGAAATTTCGTAACGTGGGTATTTCGTATCCCGAGGTACCACTGTACTTTTTTAGTCACAGAACATCATTCTGGCAAAGCCCCCCTTGGCATTTGGGGGGCCCTGGGCAGCTGATTAAACATTTCAGCCACCTGGGTGCGAGGTGCAGGGGCCCACGTGCAGCCTACACCCTGCTATTTGGGGCCTCTTGAAGACCAGCTAATGCCA
>NW_024833999.1:0-1296 GCF_019175285.1 Sceloporus undulatus
ACGGGTGGGCGGAGTTACCGCCAAAAAGTTTCAATATGTTGCAGAGTAAACTCTGCCCAGTGATTCTAGTAGGTTCCGAGCAGCACTGCGCAGGCGCAGTGAAACCCATTTGTATGTATTCGCAGATGACCACTCGAAGAAATACTGTTACAGGTAAGCAACCTGTCCTTATGTAGAGTCTGTCACTCACTCATGTACACATACACATTACAGGTGGTGCAGTGGTTCAATGCCTGTACTGCAGCCACTCACTCAAAACCACAAGGTTGTGAGTTCAAGACCAGCAAAAGGGCTCAAGCTTGACTCAGGCTTGCATCTTTCCGAGGAGGTCACTAAAATGAATACCCAAATTGTTGGGGGCAAATTAGCTTACAGTTGTAAACTGCTTAGACACTGCTTAAGTGGTATGAAGCAGTATATAAATGAAGCTTCTTTGTTTGTTTACAGTGATGCTCATGGGTTTAAAAGGGGGAGCAGAGACCAGGCAGTTGTGTAGAGAGCATTTTTAACATCATTTTTTATTTGGGGTGGCAAATAAGGTGGTATAGCTGGCATTTTTAGTGCCACCTTCTTATTTGAGGAGGTCTGTGTTCACATCTCTGCTGAGGCATGAGCTTCCCTTGATAACTGTCCCTGGTCTATCCCACAACTTGACTTCCTGTACTGGGTTGTTGTGAGTGTTAGAGTAGAGTGGGAATAACCTTGTGCACCACTCTGAGCTTCTTGGAAGAAGGGCAAGTTGGCAGGCTGCTTAATAAGACTGGAGATAAACAAAAAAGAGGAAGAATTAAGACAGGATCCTAACTCTGATTCAACACTTAGAGAAATTAAGATTTTACAATCACAATATAATATGCAGAATGCGGAGGACTTAGCCAAAATGTTGAAAAGAATGAAAGTTAAACACTTCCAACAAGCAAATAAACCGGGTAGATGGCTAGCCCATAAATTGTGTAAAGCTAAAGAAGGGAGAACTATTACCAAGATAAAGGACGGCCTTAAGACATATACAGACACGAAAGGAATTAAATTAGCTACTACAAAATACTTTACCAAGATGTTGTTGACAAAACACATTGGAAAGATTTTTAGAGAAAATTACTTTCAAGAAACTCAACTACTGGAATTAGATAAGGATCAAACTGATCTGTTAAACAAGCAGATAACAAAGGAAGAACTACTAGAGGCAATTCAAAGTGCAAAAATAGATAAAGCCCCAGGTCCGGACGGCTTTACAATCAGATATTATAAGACATTTCAAAATGAAATTAGTAAGCCTTTGTTAGAGGTAATGAA
>NW_024834000.1:0-1296 GCF_019175285.1 Sceloporus undulatus
CCCCCCCCCCCCCCCCCCCGATCACCAAACTGTACCTGGTGCAAAAGATGTGACCTTAGCATTCTAAGTCTAGGAATTTGTGCTAAATATCAGAGCTGAATGGAGGTCACAGTCTATCCACACAAAAAATCTACTTCTTGTTATTGTTGGGAGTCAGAAATCCTTGGTGTTTGGAATAATCAGAAATCAGGTGATTCAGATCTGTTTTCTAGCAGCACAATATTTCTGGGCAAATGTATTCAACTCTAAGCAGTGCTGGCAATCCTGACGATATGCAACTACTTCCAAAGAGGATCCATGATTTCTGCCATTAACCCGACTGTGTCTGTAAGATGAACCTGCTTTTATGATAGACTTTTGAAAAGATGTTATTGATGAACTAGACTGCTTAGAAGTTGGCAATTTCAAAGAAATAATGACTTCTCTCTTGTGGAACCATTTGTTTCCCAAGCATATGTCTTGGGCTTCTTTTTTCTATATATTATTGATTCAGAAGCAAAAATTCTGTGACACAAAGACCTGTCAGCCATTGTTGTTGTAGTTGCCGGGGCTAAGAGGTACACATTCAGGATTATCATTTTCTCCAGTCAAGAAAAGAAATTGCCTTTCCCTTCTGGAAGGCTGTGCATTTTACGCTGGTTAAACAGAACGATAAACTAAATGAAGCAAACTTTTATCCTCCAGATGTTTTGGACTTCAACTCCCAGAAGCCCCAGCCAGCTTGACCAACAGTCAGGAATTCTGGAAGCTAATGTCCAAAATAACTGGAGAACAAAGTTTGGGAATCACTGCGCTAGAGATTAACATTAAATTGGCCGAAGACACCAAATGACAGTGGCAGCTCATAGCTTCCATATCTATAGGGCAGTGAATCCACTTTGGATTTTAATCTGCGTTTGAGAGCGACTATCCAAGGCCAGAACCTATTATGGGAATAGGTTTCAGGCTAAACAAGCCCAGTTCAGGCTACACGCTACAGTAGATTACCAACCCACCAATATAGACATAGCACCAGCTGCCATAGGATGATAAATGTCTCGGGCATACTATCAAGAACTCCAGCCAAATCTCTTCAAGCTGTGTCTCATGGAGACTGGGTGACAGAAAAGACTCAAACGGAGCTCTGAATATGGGAACAAAAGAATCCTAATGCTCCTCAAATGCTTGTAAGTACTGTATGTGAATATGATTTTTATGAATATGAATAGATAATGCCTTGGCCTTCTCTTATTGAGAAAGGGATTCACATAAACTGCAAGTCACAAAATAATCATCTAGATTTCTCTCCTCACCCTG
>NW_024834001.1:0-1296 GCF_019175285.1 Sceloporus undulatus
AAATGGTACGGATAAGGTCAGGAGTGAGGGAAGTGTTGTTACTGTGTGTCTTCAAATCATTTCTGACTTATGGAGATCCGAAGGTGAAACTATCACAGGGTTTTCTTGTCAAGATTTATTCAGATAGGGTTTGCCTTCCTCTGTGGTTGAGAGACTGTGACTTGCTCAAAGTCACCCAGTGGCTTTCCATGGCTGAGCAAGGGAAAGTGTTAGATATCTTCTTTTGCCCGCTGCTCTCTACTGCAAATTTCTCTTTGTACAGTACTTTCACCACTTTACACTTTCTCAGAAGTTACTGGGGAAAAATATGTGGCCAGGTGCCAAGTACTGATCTTCTTTCCCTCCCTAGTGGTGATTTTTTCTTTGGGGGGAGGGGGGTACGGTTGCCATAATTTGCTACCATGAAACCGGGACCAAATGTAGGAGAAAAATGTAGGTCTCCTCCTTTGGGGCCCAGCTGACTGGCTAGGCCCCGCACAACAACTTTTTGAGTGTTATTAAATGGAACAAAAATGTATTTTAGAAGTGTACCAGAGTCCCAACCACCAACCACCTTGGTGGTGGTTGTTATATTGGCCTATTGAGATTGTTTTTACAATCATTAAAATCTGATGAGATGCTCAGCAGTCAATTTAGCAGTGCTTTTCAGATCCTGCCTGCCAGGAATTAATGCAATCCCCAGGGAAGTGTATATACTTGCTAGGTCTTGCACTACAATACTTTCCAGCTTGGTGACTTGTTGGGTTAGTTAAGGAGTCCAAGTGTTGGAAGGTGTAGGTGCAATTAGCAAAATCTAATTGATCAGACACACACCAAGAACAGAGAGTGGATCAGTTAGAATACATTTGTTACACTCTTTGCTTTGCTTAGATTTGCTCTAAGGCTTATTCTGAAAATGCCCAAGGCTTATTCTGGCCAGCATGTACATTTCTTCCTGTTACTCTTCAAATGTTGATTGCTGATAAAGGCTTAGAACAGTATGCTAGTATCATAATAATCCAACTTCACTTTAGAGCTCTAGATGTAAAAATGCCAAAACAAAGGCTTCTGCTTTTGTAAAAAACAGGAGTTGCTGGACAGGTAGCCTGATTTTTGTTAGTATTATAAACAGAGTCCACACAGTCAACAAAATTACAAAGAAATGCCTTAGAAAAATACTGAAATCCAATACAATTCCTTAAGGGTAAGCTCTGCTGAACGCAGTACTAAATGTAATGATGCCACAATTAAGGATGCATGCTTCCAATTTATTATTATTATTTTATTTTCTTATATCCCACCTTTCTCTCAATATAG
>NW_024834002.1:0-1296 GCF_019175285.1 Sceloporus undulatus
GAAACACCATACCTCCACTGTGACTCGAACCAGCTTTATTTTGGCTGTCTGTAACAGGCTCACGTTTCCCAATTTTGGTCCTCCAGATATTTTGGACTTCAGCTCCCAGAATTATTGATTGCTAACCAAGCTGGCTAAAAAATTCAACATATTCCCCGACCTTGTTTCCCGAGACGGAGCGAAATCCGGTTTTCCCCCATTTCCTGAGGTTGGAAGGCAGGTGCGGTTTGACTTTCAGAGAGCTGTAATGGAAGACCTCATTCCGGCTGTTGGAGTTGTAGAAGATGAGCAGCATGAAAAGGCCGAAGAGGATGACAAAGACGACCGCCGGCGGGCTCTGCGGACGAAAGAAAGAAAGAAAATGAGGGCGGAATATAAATAAAATTTATTATTATTATTATTAATATTATTGAAATGTTTCAAAGAAACACAGCTGAGGCACCATTACCATCACCTTCTTGTTTTTAATCCGACGTCCATTAAATATTAATTTTCATTTCCCCCCAGCTACTTTGGAGCTGAAAAGTCAGGGCAAAATAAAAATGGCTTGAAATCCAATACAGTATACTAATAGCAATCTTATTGCCAATACTTATGTAATAAGCAAATGGGCACAAGCCGTGCCCAAGAGATGGAGCATCCTGCCAACCATTTGCAAAAAGGATTTTATAGTTCTAGTAAAAGAACTTAAGGGAAGGAAAGGTTTGGAAAAGAGAGGAAGGGACCCTTAAAAAGCAAAACGGGAACAGCTACGTAGGCGCAAAACGGCGGCTAAGGAAACGAAGGATCGAAATATAAGGGACTGTATACCTAGTCCATACCCAGCGAAGGGCATGGACTGAGTAATTAGAACCCAGAACCATGTTGATATATGGCAAACGTATCATGGGTTTTCTTGGAAAGGTTTGTTCGGAGGAGGTTTGCCATTGCCATTCCTTGAGGCTGAGAGAGTGTGACTTGCCCATGGCTGAGCCAGAATTCGAACCCTGGTCTCTAGAGTCGTTGTGTTGGGTGCAAAAGCACTTTATTCTTTTATTTCTGAGTACTGAAACCATTTAAAAACGACGTCACTTGGTGTGTTAAAATGTGGTGCAATAGTGGTTTGAGCGTCAGACTCTGGGGACCTGGGTTCGAATCCTGGCTTGACCACGGAAAACCCATCGGCAGGTCACACTCTCTCAGCCTCAGAGAAAGGCCAAGGCGAACCCACTCTGATGAAACTTACCAAGCGATAGTTTTGCCATAAGTTGGAAATGCCTTGAATTATGCTCACGACGCACACCTTCCGCCATTTTG
>NW_024834003.1:0-1295 GCF_019175285.1 Sceloporus undulatus
GGGCGGTATATAAATAAAACCTATTATTATTATTATTATTATTAAGTGTAGTTTTTGGAGATAGCAACATCCTGTAGAATATTTGAATTTGTGGTTTAGTGAGGCACTATTGCTCTCCACTTTATAAGGGTACTAAATACCCCATCGGAAACTGCCAATTGTCAAAACCAGCTTCTGTGGTTCATCTAAAATGGTATTGCGGTTTAAGGGGCAATTGTTAGTAGTTTAAATGTTAGTACAGTAGTTTTAAGTCGTTGGTAAGTATAATGAGACCTAGAATGGCTTGGGGGAAGGGAATCAGTTGTGGAGGCTATTAACTGACTGGTTTGTGAGATTTGGGTAGCAGGCATGCCCCAGGGGGAGAGGCGTATGAGAACGGTGGAAGAAGAAGGCAAGAGGTACCTTGGCAGCTGGATTGGTTAGGGGCTGAAGGGGGAGGAAAGGGAGGAGTGTGGAGATAGTAAATGACGGAGGGAAAAGATTTCGACTCTTCAGAGACTGCTTAGATGTGTTAATGGATGGTTCTGCCGGAGTTTCTCAATAAACCTTTAGGTTCAAGCAAAGGACTTTTTAATTCTGAAATTTAGGATTTTGTGGGAAGGAAGCATGGAGATTAATGCTTTTCTCACCCAAATGGTACTTAGCACATCACTGAGCAAGTTTCCTACCCTTTTTGGTCCCTCTTCCATCCTTTTGAGTCTCTGGAGAGGGTTCTTGGGGAAAATATCTCCCTTGGCCATGCAATGGATCAGAGAGGGCTCAACAGGGGTAAAAAAGCCTCCACTTCCCCAAACCGCGCAGTTCCTGGATGCAGCAAAAAAGCTCAAAAATGGCGCTTCTTTTATGCACCTTGGAAGTGGCACCGTGAGGCGCTAGTCTCGCACTCGTGCAGTCACTTCCGCCGCTTGACATACGAACGCTAATCGTCCGCGATGTCAAAATGGCGGCACCCGTGTGGAAGGACGCCACCATTTTGTACGCGCTCAGTGCGTACTAGGCTTCATGGCCGTCTAAATTAGATGCCCCTTTCTAACCCTGGTACGCCCCTTCCTAACCCTAATATGTGCGGAGCACATACTTTCGGCATGTGTGTAACACGCCCAAATTAATTTAATCTCACATAGGGAGGGGTGAACGTTGGGCTAAATGTTGGGGTAACACATTCCTCTCTTAATGCTGAGATTCAGTCTTGTCTGTCATTGTCTTTGTTTACAGAAGAAATTGTCAGTCATGAGAGAGTCCACACAAGAAAGAAGTCACATAAATGCCAGCATTGTGGGAAACATTTTGCTTAC
>NW_024834004.1:0-568 GCF_019175285.1 Sceloporus undulatus
TTCGGGTTACGAAAAAACTTTTGGTGCTTTTTCCGGCTTTTTCGCACGGAATCGCGGCTTTTCCCCATTAGCGCCTATGGCAATTCGGCTTACGAAGGCTTTTCGGGTTACGAAAGCGGCCGCGTTACGAATTAATTTCGTAACCCGAGGCACCACTGTAATTTGAGTCTTCACAAAACAGTGACAAGATCTGGGGCACCCCAAAATACCATAAGGCTGGGAGTTCAATACCAGGAAAAGTGCTCAAGCTTGACTCAGGCTTGCATCCTTCTGAGGTCGCTAAAATGAGTACCCATCTTGTTGGGGGCAATCTGCCCAGTTCTATCCAGGGCAAATGAGCGAGTGGGAATGGGGACTATAGAAACATAGGCCCGTTACAAACGGGCATAAAAGTACGGACTGGGTCCGTACTAGGGTTAGGAAGGGGCGTCACTTCTTGACGCCCCTAACCCTAGTACGGACCGAGTCCGTACAAAATGGCGGCACCCTATGCACACGGGTGCCGCCATGACTACGTCACGACCGCGCCACCTCTAAACGGGGCGGTGCGGTTGTGATGTAGTGGGGC
>NW_024834004.1:668-1295 GCF_019175285.1 Sceloporus undulatus
CAGGTGTCCTTGGGGCTTGAAGCCCCGAGGACAACCCTTTCCAGGGTACGGGGAAGCGGCTTTTTGCCGCTTCCCCGCGGCCTGGAAAGTGGCAGATCGGGGCCCCAGAGGCTGCCCCAAACGGGCAGTCTGTAACGCGCCATAGAGTTGGAGAGACCACAAGGGCCAGCATTTCACTTCCAGCCCAGCATTTTCTCCTCTTTGGAACCTCTTCCCTTCAAGCCCAATGCCACTTCCGAAGCCCTTGCCTCCCCACCATGCCATCCTCTTCCCGTCACAATAATAGTAATAATAATAATAATAACTCACCTCAGATTGACATCTCTGCATCCTCTTTGCTTTCCCTCCAATTGCCAGAATGTCTTACACACACACACACACACACACACACACACACACATATATATGTGGCAAAAGCATTCGCACATAATTTGCCAAATTTAAAAGGAAACATATTTATATATTTTGTCACACACACACACACACACAAAATAATTTTTTTAAAAATGCCACTTGCAAAGTGAGGTGCTGTGCCGGCAGCGAACAAATGAAAGGGAAATGTAGCACAAGCAGAAACATTCTATCAATATGTATCCACCTGTAGAAAAAGCATTCACATAATCTGTC
>NW_024834005.1:0-1295 GCF_019175285.1 Sceloporus undulatus
ACAATAAGGGCTGTTTGACAGTAGAACAAACTCCTTCTTCGGAGATTGTGGTGGAGTCTCCTTCCTTACAGGCCTTTAAACAGAGGCTGGATGGCCATCTGTCAGGGTGCTTTGATTGAGAGTTCCTGCATGGCAGAATGGGGTTTTACTGGATGGCCCTTGGGGTCTCTTCCAACTCTATGATTCTATGATTCTATGTCACTGCCCCTTCTATACATCTGGAAACCCCAGCCCTGTGACTGAGGGGGGTTCCCCTCTACCCTTTCTTGTCATTGGCCACATGGATGAGCCCACCAAAGTCATGGAGATTCTTTATTGTGATTCAGAAGCAATACAAAAGACCAATTGTGGTTGCAAAAGCCTTGCGATTTCCTACACACTCAGGAAGCTATACAGAAGAATATGCATACATCATACCAAGCAAACACCTCCACCTTGGGTCCCTTCTGGGAGAAAGGCAGCACACAAATGGAATAAATAGATCCATTCAGTGTCAGGAGCCCCAGAGAGATAGCAGCAGAGTGGACCCCTTCTGTAGCCATCCAGGAATATGGTACTTCAGGCCTGAAGGTCTGTGCTGAAGGTCTAAACTTGTGCCAACGTGATGTCGAAGGCTTTTATGGCTGGCATCTATAGTTTTTTTGTGGTTTTTTCAGGCTCTGTGCCCATGTTCTAGAAGAATTTCCTCCTGACGTTTCACTAGCATCTGTGGATGGCATCTTCTCTGAAACCATAAATGCTGGCGAAACGTCAGGAAGAATCTCTTCTAGAACATGACCACATAGCCTGAAAAACCCCTCCATTAATACCTATTGTGCCAATATCTTTAGTGGTTTTATAGATTTCTCCAGGATCATGCCAATGCTAGACCATATAAGATAATGAAGCAGCTAAATATATTGGGGGGGGGTGTTAATAAAAGGATTTATTTTCCAATTTACTTAATCTTAACATACATCAACTGCAGCATTCATCATCCTGGAGAATAGACTTAATTGAGGAGCTATATTAGCTTGAAGGAGTCTGACTCATAGTCAGCTGCAGTGTCATAAATGCAATGCTTGACTCTTTCGGTGTTGAGAGACTCCCTCGTGAATCTCCCCACTCCCAAACCCTACAACTGTAGGTCATGAAGATGATATTTTCCCAACAGAGCTCCATCTCCAGGGGACTGAGGAGCCAGTTTCCACAACTGCAACATGCCTCAGAAAGTTCACCTTGGCTCTGCATTGTCTGTGTCAGTTTTTCCATGATCAATGATCTTCATGGCCTGGAGCTGTGGAGTTTTGGGAGTG
>NW_024834006.1:0-1295 GCF_019175285.1 Sceloporus undulatus
AGGTATGGCCCTGACTTAGTTGTTGCAAGGCTTTCCCACTTCGGTCATGAGATGCAAACTTTGCAAAAGCTCTGAAAGCAACACGAGTCAGAGCAAAGTTTAAAAGCAAACAAAAGTGCAGGAAGGATGGAAGAAATCAAAGAATAAGGGAGGGGAAAAAAAACGAGGGAAGGAGGGAGGAGGAATTGACAATAAGGAGAGGGGAAAAAAAGGCCGAAGCCAAACCCAGAGAATGTGTGTCATCCATCTTCATTGTCTCCGCATGTGGAAGAGCAGCCCTGGCATAAGGAAAAGCCACTATCAAAGTCCCGGCTTTATTTTATATCCGATAGATCAGGAGGGAGGCAAAGCTTTATTTTCGCCCAGAGACTGATATTTTATTCCTCTCTTACGGTTTTATGTGTGAGAGATGTCAGGGAGCGAAAATGGATGGCTAATGCATAAGCAAGAGGAAGCCGGTTTGGCATGCTCCGTGTCAGGAGGTCTCTCGGGGGGAACAGGTTGGGGATTTAAGGGCCGGAGGGAGCCTCGGGGGGATTTTTCGGCTAAAACATCTCTCTTCATAAATTCAACAGCATGGACCGGCTCAAGGGGGAGACGGCAAAAGGGCCGCGGGACTGGGCCTAAACGCCGCCGCGGCTCCTCTTGCCACACAAAGGGATCAATTACTCGCCTTTCCCCATCTACAGACCCCATTTACTCAGGGGCTGCATGCGCGTGTTGCAGCCAGGAGATTAGGGCTTTTTAAGTATGGCTTGCATGCATTATCAAAGCACCTGCGAGACAACACTCTTTCGGGGCTTTGGGCTCTTGCAAAATGTGGGTGATACTGACCCACTCTTGGGTGACATTTATCGCACTCGTATCCTACCTTTCTCTCCTAACTTGTTTTCTTTAACCCTAGGGAAGAAACCATGGCCTACATCCTCTTAGTGGCATTAACAGGTATGAGTAAAATGGATTTTTTTGGGGACAATGCACAATGGTTGTATCCGGCTGATGGCAATGTAAGCACGGTTATGCATTTGCAACCGTTGCTCGTGGTGTAGTGCATTAAAGCACACAGAGTAGTACTTTAATCCACATTGCCTTTGTGAATTTCCTTGATGTGTTTCACACATTGCAATTGAACAGCAGGTTGTCACTCATGTACAAGTGCATCAAAGTACACAGAATAGCCTGTCAATGGACATTGCCTCTGTGCATTTCCTGGGTGCATTTCACATTGCAGTTGCACAGCAGGTTGTCACTCATGCTCCAGAGCATCAAAGTACATAGAATACCCTGTGAATGCA
>NW_024834007.1:0-639 GCF_019175285.1 Sceloporus undulatus
CCATCCCAGCCCCATTCCTCTTTCCTGCATGGACACCTAGGAGGCTGCAAAGGAAAGGGGTCCCTAAGGGTCATCCATCCCAGCCCCATTCCTCGGTCCTGCATGGACACCTAGGAGTCTGCAAAGGAAAGGGGCCCTTAAGGGTCATCCCTCCCAGCCCCATTCCTCAGTCCTGCATGGACACCTAGGAGTCTGCAAAGGAAAGGGGTCCCTAGGGGTCATCCATTCCATTTTATTTAATAATAAAAATAATTAAGAAAATAAATAAAAATCAAGACAGGGGTGTATATATTTAATAATAAAAATAATTGGGGGGGGGGAATACTGCATTTATAGTCCAAAAGCCACCCTGATTTGCCCTTTTGCCTTCTGTCACTTGTTGCATCCAGATTCCCCTTTTTCCTTCGGCTCTTTCCTTCTCCCCCTCCCCTCCGCTAAATAGGACCCTTGAGATGGGGGGAACCCCCTCACTCCCCCGGAAGCACAAAGGTCAGGATGCCACCAAAGCCTCCAAAGGGCATGTGCAACTATGTTGATGCGAAATGCGAAAGACAAAAGGAAGGCGCTGGTGTAGTAGACAGTTCCGCTATAATAATAATAATAATAATAGGTTTTATTTATATACCGCCCAATCACGGG
>NW_024834007.1:739-1295 GCF_019175285.1 Sceloporus undulatus
CCCTAAGGGTCATCCATCCCAGCCCCATTCCTCTTTCCTGCATGGACACCTAGGAGGCTGCAAAGGAAAGGGGACCCTAAGGGTCATCCATCCCAGCCCCATTGCTCGGTCCTGCAAGGACAACTAGGAAGCTGCAAATGAAAGGGGTCACTAGGGGTCATCCATCCCAGCCCCATTCCTCTTTCCTGCATGGACACCTAGGAGGCTGTAAACGACAGGGGTCCCTAGGGGTCATCCATCCCAGCCCCATTGCTCGGTCCTGCAAGGACACCTAGGAGGCTGCAAAGGAAAGGGGTCCCTAAGGGTCATCCATCCCAGCACCATTGCTCGGTCCTGCATGGACACCTAGGAGGCTGTAAACGACTGGGGCCCCTAGAGGTCATCCATCCCAGCCCCATTCCTCTTTCCTGCATGGACACCTAGGAGGCTGTAAATGACTGGGGCCCTAGGGGTCATCCATCCCAGCCCCATTCCTCTTTCATGCATGGACACATAGTAGGCTGTAAACAACTGGGGCCCCTAGGGGTCATCCATCCCAGCCCATTCCTCTTTCCTG
>NW_024834008.1:0-1295 GCF_019175285.1 Sceloporus undulatus
ACTTATTTCAAATGCCTTTGGAGTGCTGTGTGCTTCCAGGCCTGGTATAGTTGGGCTGAATCCCAAGGTCGCTCTTGCCCCAACTTAATTATATCTCTCTCTTTTCAGCTAAGTACTAAATTCCTCTAAAAGCATTGCACTTTCGAGTGTCCTTCCCAAACTCCAACATTTTGGGCCTCTGGAATCAACCATGGAGCTAAGCAAACTCAGTTTGGAAAAAAACATTAGAGAAAAAGGAATTTTTGTGTCACCTTTTCACTCTTCATAGACATAATAACTGCTAAATAGAACCCCTTAATATGTCTGAAAACAAGGGCCTGAGCTGTGTTCTCACCACTTCATTCAATCCAGTTCTTAAAACCTGTCAGGTTGGTGGCTGCCTCCCAATCCCCAAGGCCTCTCTCCTGGCCCTTCCCAGAGGTCCCTTCCTCTCCGCACAGAGCTAGGCGATCCTGGCTTTGCTCCTGCCTTCCCCTCCTGGCTCCCAGAGGCCTGATCCCCTTCCCTTTCTCCCTCTGCTCTCCAACCTTTCCTCTTGCCCATCTGCACTGCTTCAGCATTTCACCTTCAGCATCTTTCTCCTCCCTTTCTATTTTTCACATTCCCTCCATCTCTCTATCACAGATACAAACACAGAGTGTGTGTGATGCATAAAAGGGACACTTTGAGGCCCATTTGTTGAGAAAGGCATAATATTCAATATACAAATAATGTATTAGGAAAGGCATAACAAGGGGGCTGGGAACTGGATTCCAATTTTGGTGAGGGTCAAATGCCAGAGGGGAGCCTTAAAACAGCTTTAAGACATCTGCAAGACTGGGATGGATTACTTTTGGGGATGGGGGGGTGACATTGCCTCCCAGGGGATCTGAGAGGCAATCCCACATTGTGTCACTTAAAAATATGGAATAATTATATGATTATGCTGTCTGTTTACAGTGGATCGAAGAATGGATATGTTTAAGATATAAGTTATTAGAAATGGAAAACACAAAAAGGTTTGGATATCATGCCTTCTTGTGGTATGACAAAATGAAAGCTAATACAGATTTTTGCCATCACTTTATAAGAAATTCATTGTTTAGAGTATGGGTTAAAGTTAAAAAACAATTTTATTGTCAGATACCATCATGGGTCTCTATTCAAGAAGCTTTCTATAGAAGAACAAAAATGGTGGGTCAGAAATGGTTAACATACAGGGGCCTGTTAACAACAGAAAAAGATTATTTAATAATGAAACCTAGCAATGAGAGAGAGAACAAGATTAATAAGAATTGGTTTCTGTTTAGACAAAT
>NW_024834009.1:0-1295 GCF_019175285.1 Sceloporus undulatus
CAATTTTCTTTGTAAACTGCGCATGCGCAAAGATAGGGGATGGTCGGGGCGTCATTGGGATGGGACCTGGCTGTGCGGTGATATCCGTTCACAGCAAGGTCCAACAGGTCGTTTTCTCCGTTAGCGGTGTGCGATAGCGATCGTTCTTTTCGCATTCACATAACGCTAAGAAGACTTAATGTGATAGTGTTCATCGTCAGCCCGTTTCCTGATCTGTCCACCTTGTCAACAGGAACGGAACGGGGAAACTGAGTGTGATAAGGTTCATAGTAAAATGGCATCCCTTATATAAAATGGCAAAATCAAGGCTTGCTTTTTGGAAAATTAATACACACACACACACATATAAATTCAAGCTGTTGATGGTTGAATCTGAGGATGCAAAATCTGTGGATATGGAGGGCTGACTGTAAACCTACTCAAGCTTCTGTCTGAAACTCAAGGAGCACATTTCTCACTCCAAATCCTGGATTCTCCAGTCAAATTTAGTTTCTGTGGATCCCCTATGCTCAAGTGGGCTTCCAGTTTTACAAGCCAAACCAAAAATAAAAGGAAACAAATTTAGAGGTTAAAAGAAAGGTCTATGCGGAAAATGTGATCTCTATCCTCCACGCACCCCCATTTTCTTCAGTGCTATTATCATATAGCTGCATGGTGCCAGAACAAAATTGTTTTCATTTTGTTCCCGTTGTTGGTCCCCTCTGCTGATTTCTTTTGCATCACTTTCATATGCTTCACTTGAAAGGATTCTTTACAGCATGATCCCAACTAACCAGAGACCAAAAAATGAAAACAATTTTGTTATGACACCATGCAGCTATATGACAATATCAATGAAGAAAAAAGGCCAGTCTGCTCTCATCCCGAATATATTTCCATTACCCAGGCAATTAAGTTGATCTTTCATCGATTTGTTTGTGGTGTCACTACCACCAGCACTACACAACAAGGCTTTAACTTAATCCAGTCCTACTCCCATGCAGTTATGCATGCCTACCTGTTGCCCAACGTGGATGCTCAACTGGATGTGCATCCTGTTGAAAGTAATAGGATTGAAAGCAATGCATCAGAGATCAGAGTCCATTATATACATCTGTGGATTTCACTGAAATATGTAGTATGGGTTTCAATGGCAGGTGTATTCAGTTGGTCTTCTGAAGGTGCATCCTGATGTTGTTGTAGTCAACTATGCTTCCCTACAGTAGGTGAGACTAAAGAAGCATACAGTTGTCCCTTCATATCCACAGATTTTTTTTATCCACAGATTCAACCACCCATAGTTTGATTGTGGAAAC
>NW_024834010.1:0-1295 GCF_019175285.1 Sceloporus undulatus
TTTTCCTGCAGTAATTATTCTCTGTAAAAATAGAGATGCAAAGTACTGATCGGATATACATGGTTATGCATTTTCTTTCTTTGCAAGCAAGATGTACACATCTTTAACGTGAGGGCTCACTGTCTTTGCTACACTGTCTCCCCAGTTTCTGCTCCCTTGGCTGGTGTTGGTTCTGGAGTGTCCACTGAGTTTGGTTTGCTGATGCTTCACTGGGCGATGTTGAAGTCTTTGTTGCTGGTGTCGCCCCTGCTATGATATCCCTTTGTTGCAATTCTGCCATGTTATCTAGCACCTGATTCTGCTTGGTGCCCACTCCAGACTTGCTTTGCTCCTCCTCGAGTAGTGTTGAGTCAAGTAAGTTGGGCACAGCAGAATGGGCTTCATGTGTAGGCTGATGAGCAGCCTGGAGAGCAGACTAGCAGTCCACCTCACTTTGAATAACGGCTCCTAAACTTCCCCCAGCTCCCTTGTCTGCTCCCCCTCCATGATGCTGGACTGTCAATTGGCTCTTCCCTTTCTGCTGTCTCACAAATTAGAGTAGGAGTCACTGATGTTGCACTACACTCTCCTGACTTGGCTCCTTGCTGTGAGCCTGCCATGTCCTGCACCGGCCATATACAAAGGTGGGGTACAAACCGCCGCTTTGCGGCGCTCCCCCGCCGCCGCCATTTGCTCCGTGCGGGAGCCGCAGCAGCCAAACCGCGCGACTCCCGCGCGGAGCAAAAAAGAAGCTCCATTTTGGAGCTTCTTCTTGCGGCGCCTCTATGATGTCGTGAGGCGCCTGGCGCGGACTCGCGATGTCATAGGCGCCGCGACACGTCTGGACGTTATGCGTCCAGTACGTAAAGATGGCGGCGCCCATGTAGAAGGTGCGCCGCCATCTTGTACATATAGGATACGTACTAGGGTTAGGGGGGTGCGGAAGCACTGCCCCTTCCTAACCCTAGTACGTATCCTATACGTACTATATGGTGGTTTGTATCCCGCCATTGAATCATTTCCTGTATTGCTATGTATTTTATATGTATTATCCTACTAGAGAGGCCCCTTCCCCACCACCACTTCCTTTGTGTCGTGTCTTTTTAGATTGTAATCCTGAGGGCAGGGAACCGTCCAATTAAAAAGATTGTATGTACAGCACTGTGTAAATTTACAGCGCTTTATAAATAAAGGTTAATAATAATAATAATAATAATAATAATAATAATAAGGATTAATGAGGAGTTTCCCTGCAAAATCAGGGTAGTTTGATGGTATGAGATAGATATAATAATTTATAAAGCCAGTTCTATTTT
>NW_024834011.1:0-1295 GCF_019175285.1 Sceloporus undulatus
GGCGGTTTACAGCAAGTAAAATACAATACAATACAATTTACAAGCAGCATAAAAAGCAAGTACAACAATATAAAAATAGAATATAACAATGACATAACATTACATATTTCAAGCACAGCAAATAGCAAATAACAATACAATTCAATACAGGGCAGTAGTACAATTTCAATACAAGAATCAATACATATAACAGCAATAACATATCCAAACAGTATAAGTCCAGCATTGCTAACCAAACCCAAGATAGAGGCTTATTTGGGGCCGCTCTCACCGGCCCCGCCCCTCCGAAAACGCCGCTCCGGCAGCGGAGAAACAGTCCTCGGGCCGGCTGCCCTGATGGAGGAGGGCGAGCGGCGGCATCTCAGGTAGGGAGGCCAGCATTAAACATAGGCTTATACAATTTCAAATTTGTTTGCCAACCACATCCATAGTTTTATAATTATAAAAAAAATGTGTATATTCAATATAGGAGGTTTTGCTATTATATGAACAGGAAAAAATATGAGAATACAAAATCCAAGTTCTATGATACAGGTTTTACTGAATAATGAATGTGCTTATGATTTAACTGACATTTGTCAATTTCCAGGCCACTGGCTCTTTTGGAAAATTACTCTGCTTTAAAAGGGCTGAAAAAGTCAAGCCAAATCCCACAGAATTCAACAATGAGGTTTAGATAAACAAATTCTGGAAAGGCAATAATACTTCGAAACAGCAATTTTTAACCTGTGGTCTTCAGACCCACTTGGGGGGGGGGCAATGTCCTCATAGGGGGTCTGTGAAGTCTTGAAGAAATTTTACTAGCTTTTACAGTTAAAATAGAAAGAAAGAATGAAAGGCAGGCAGGCAGACAGGCTCTCATACATTGATCTAAAAGAGCAGGAGGTTGTTGTTGCTGTTTCATTACAATATTTCAAACTGTTCAAACAATTTGAAAGTTATACAAATGATACATAGACAGAAGATGGATGGAGTGAAGGACAGTCACACACATAACCAATTTTGGTAAGATATGTAAGATATGTGTATGTTTGCCCTTATCTCCAAATCTGAAGACTTTTGATGAGTAACTTTACAAATATTTGATGTACTTTAGGGTTTTAAATCTTTAGTTAAATCTTGGTGGTCTAAGGTAATGAAATATATTTAAAGGGGGTCCATGGTAATGAAAAAGTTAAGAACTGTTGCTTCAAAACTTTTGCAGTAATATTTAGCATTGTTGAAACCTACTATAGTCTCTCAAGAGTTTATCGCATACATGGACACATGTTACAGATTTAATTGTGCAAATTGTT
>NW_024834012.1:0-1295 GCF_019175285.1 Sceloporus undulatus
TACACCGCCCTGATCAGTGGAAGGGCGGTATAAAAATAAAACTTTTACTTACTTTACTTACTTTACAATGCAATATACAATAATGAAAATGACACTGGAGAATTTGCACATGCAATCCATCATCTCAAACCTCAGCCTCAACTCAACCAAACAGGCAGGATGTGGTGGACAGCTCTTCCTCCATGGTTGGGATGGCACCTGCTGGGCTTTCCGGCCATAGCAGCTGTGCTTATCCTTGCTAGCAGATTACTGTAGTTCTTTTTCTTCAGAATGGAGTTTGCTGTGAATGAATACCCAGTATGTGGAGGGATGGGCAGAGACAATTGCTAATCTGATGCAGAGAACAGTAGCAAAGAATCCCTGGGAGAAGGTGGGGCAGTTTGCTGAAATTGTGTTCACTTAGCAGGCCATTTTGGAGAGAATCCAAAGCTATCGAGAAACCAGCTAAGGAACATTGTTAGAGGTTCATGGACTGTTCTTTTTTGGTCAGTTGTGTTCTAGTGCTATGCTAGAATGATGATGCCTAGAATCCCTAGGGTGGGGTATACTGGGAGGTGTAGTCCAAAAGTAACTTTCCCAAGCTCCATTCCTTTCAGGAAGTGTAACATTAGTCTTTCCTTGCACATCATTTAAAAAGGGCTAGAACAGGAAGGTCCAGAGTATCACCATAAATCTCATGGGAGCAATGTAACAGTCTAAAACTAGAATTCTCCCCAAACCATAATTGCAATTACTGGTCAGGGGCTGGTGCAAGCAAAAGTCCAAAGCATCTAGAAAATGCTAGGTTGGGATGAGTGGATATTAAAATCTGCCCCTACCCACCCCAGAATTGGGCTGTGAATCGAAAATGTCCTCTCTGTTTAAAAAGAAATGTCAAGCCAGCATGTAAACCTGAGGAAGAAAATCCCTGCTGTCAGTTCCAAGCTCATGCATATTTCAGTTACTCAGAGGTGAAGACACGCTGTCCATGCTCAGAGGTACTTTTCTTATACAGTGGACCCTTGTTATACGCTAAGGTTTGGTTCCAAGATCCCCCGTGGATAACAAAATCCATGGATGCTCAAGTTCCATTAACTATAATGACATAGTAAAATGGTATCCCTTATAAAAAATTGGAAAATCAAGTTTTGATATTTTAAATTTATACTTTTTTTAAACATTTTCAAACTGTGGAAACTTGAATCCATGTATAAGAAATCTGTATATAAGAAGGGCCAACTGTATCGCTTTACATCTGGTTTAAAATGTAGCCAAAATTTTAAGAAGCAGCACTTTTCTTCTCTACACTAGAAGCA
>NW_024834013.1:0-1295 GCF_019175285.1 Sceloporus undulatus
CAGGGGGTTGGACTGGATGGCCCTTGCAGTCTCTTCCAACTCTATGACTCTATGATTCTAAATCCCAGAATTACATATCATGTAGCCATGGCAGTTAAGTTGTGTCAAACTGCATTAATTCTGCCGTGCAGGTGCATCCTTGATGGCCCTGAGGTCCACAGATGTTCTTTAGGCGAATGGCCATCTGGTCATTTGTGAACATTGATATCAGTTCCATGGAAATTCCATATTGTGAGAACAGCCAGTGAGAAGTTCCACTACCACCACTCTATATTGTCACAAAACATGCCTTTGGTGGTGGTAGGACTGAAAGCCCTCCTCCAAGGATCTCAAAACTCAGGCAGGCTCATAGTGGGAAATGCTGTGTATCAGATAGTCTTGACTGAAGCCATGTAGGGTTGCAGAATTAATGCAGTTTGATACCACTTTAACTGCCATAGCTCCATCCTATGGAATCCACGAATTATAGTTTTGTGTCACCAGAGATCTCTTGCACAGAAGGCTAAATAGCTCACAAAACTACAACTGCCAAACTTCCATAGCATTGAGCTATGGAAATTAAAGCAGTATCAAACTCCATTAATTCTCCAGTACAGATGCAGCAATAGAATCCTGTCCTTATTTATCTCTTCTGCCCACTGCCTTTAGCCAGGTCAGTCAGGCAGTGCATTTGCTCTAGGTTTTAGTCCAGACTTCAAAGGAAACAGACAAAGCACCGAAGACTGTTCTTAAAGTAAAATTTGGTGTGGATTAACTGTCTCACTGTCATGCAATTAGTTAGCCATCCCTGTCTTTAGCACTTCTTCTGACTCAGGCAAAAAAAGGGGAGAGATTAACTACCTTATATACTGTCATGGCCAGCCAAGATCAGCTCTCGGAGGATGAAGAGGAGGATGAGCCTCCTCCAGAGCAAGGGCTGATTCAGGCAACACCAGGTGCTGTTCCTGCCCTGCCAGGTCCCAGCTGTGACCCTCCAACCCCAGAGGAGGAGGTTCAACCAGGTCCTAGTGCCGAAGAGAGACCTTCTATGGTACCACTGCCTAGTGGGGACGAAGCTTGCATGCAGGTGCCTTCTTTCAAAGAGAGAAGAGCTGAGAGTGCTTGCAGGCGCAGATCACAGAGAATTGCCGAGAGGCAATTAGCCAACCAGCCTCAGGTGGCACGAGGGAGAGTTTCCCTTACTTAAGTGGGAGAGAGACTAATGCTGGTTGCTAGAGTTTATTGCATGATCTCTCGGGGTGATTGCTGCTAGCACTAGCTCCTAGTATCTGGATTCTTTGTTACCTTGACCTTGG
>NW_024834014.1:0-1295 GCF_019175285.1 Sceloporus undulatus
TCAAAATTTTGTTCTGATTCTCTGGCTTTTATTCTGCCTAGTTCAATCTCTTTTTCTATTTCAATTTATTTTTCTTTTATAATTCTTTCATTTTCTTTTTCTTTTATAATTCGTTCATTTTCAATTTTGGCCAATTCTATCTCTCTTTGTCTATCTTTGAGTCTGGCCATCTCAAGTTTGATTTTCCAAATCTCCAAGCTGTCCTGAGGTTCAGAAATGGCAGGGTCAACACTAGCCACCAATTCTTCGCTAACCTCACTTTCTTCAGACATTTCTGTCATTGTTGGGGTTTTAACTTTCTTGGGAGGCATCTGTTTAGTATTTCCTTACAAATACCCTCAACGTTTACCTCAGGAAATACTATTATTTGTTTCTTTTGTCTTAACTTTGTATCGAGACACCACAGTATCAAGACAGTTTATATCAGTGATTCCTTACATTTACCACCGATGTTTACCTCAGGAATCACCAAGTGTGTGTGTATATATATATATATATATATATATATATTCTGAGTGTGCTAGTCTCTTACCAATACCTTCAACTTTTACCTCAGAGACTAGTCACTTTTATCAACTTAAAACTTATTTTCGGGTATCTGGTATTTCCACTCAGATCCCTATAACTTCAGTCTATATCTGGCCACCGGTTCTCTTTTTGTTGAGGCTTTTTTCTTTTTCTTTTTATAGTCCCCTACAATTTACCATTAACACTTTACCTCAGGGACTGATATCTATGTTCCTATCAAGCATAATCAGTATCCAGGCAATCTCTTACACCATACCCTTGACTATTACCTCAGAGATTAACCCTACCGATTTATGCTGTTTTAAACTGTCGAAGTTTTACTTTTGAAAAGTTCAAATCAACTCCTGGGTTTCTGGTAACTCTGACTCAGAACCCTGTATCACCAACTGTGTTAATCACACTTTTCAACACTGGATTCCATGAATCCCGACGCTGCTCACCAAATTTTGTAACAATCTTTCTTCCTATATGATGAGGCAACAAACTTTCAAATCTCTGGCCTCAAATATATAGTTGGTAGCGTGTTCAAAAACTCATCACTTAGGCCAAGCAGATTGACTTTAAATCAACAAAATAAGTTTATTGTATAAACAAAACAGAATAAAAGATTGTCGATAATAAACAGTTGTAAACTTGTTTCTCAATCAATCAATTGTAGAGGTTTCTAGCAACTCTTATTTCAGATTCCACCCTTTTCCCAATCTTTAGACCTTTCCTTGGTCTAAAAGATTAGATTTACTCTTTTAACACCCTGTCCCCTCAGGGAC
>NW_024834015.1:0-1295 GCF_019175285.1 Sceloporus undulatus
CCTCAGTTCTCTGCTGAACGTAGAAATCAAGATGGTGCCTATGTGCCTTGTTCCTGGACTGACACCAACAAAACTTCTGCAAGGTCATTTTTCCTCCTCTACCTCCTTTCTTTCTCTCACCCCAGCAATGCAATGAAGCCTTCTGGGAACCCTCAGGCTAACAAAGTGCAAAATTTATGTCCATGTGCCTATACTGCAAACAAGGTGCCTCTTTTCCACATGAACTGGTAATTACCAGGAAAGGGAACAAGTGGCACTGGAAATGTTTGTCTATAACAGTGCTTCTCAATTATTTTCTGTCATGCCCCCCCCCCTTCCCTGCTATTGCAAATCTCAACATTCTTCTCTGTTATTACATACCTCTGGAGGCCTTTCATACTATACAGTTTATAGCACTATGGTTCCAGTTTAACTACCATGGATATGGAATCTATCCCATGCAGTTCTGGGGTTTATAGTTAGGTGGGGCACTCAGTGGTCTAAGGCCACATTCCCACTTGCTTTGGGATCTGAATCAATGAATTGGTTCGGCAACAGAGTTCACACTACATTTGCCCTAATCGCATTTTCTTGCTGCAAGCAAGATAAAATAAAATAACCCACTTGTGGTTCACATTGATGAATGAATTGATTCAAAATGGACCCGCTCCAGCTGGCCAAAGGGCAAATTTAAATCAATTGTGATCCGCATCAGGTTCATACTTGCACGAAATTGATTTATCCAAAAAGATGCAGAAACAAAAATCAGCGTCAAAAAGACATGGGTTGAATGGGTCTAGCGCGTAGCCTCTCCAAAGTGCTTCAGCGATTCGGTTCAAATGTGAACCATGTTCATTTAAACCAGTTCAAACTGATTTGCGATCCAGTTTAAAAGGTAGTGGGAATCAGGCCTAAGTTTGTTGTTGTTGTTGTTGTTGTTGCTGCTGCTATCATTGAACTAGACAAGATCTGAAGTGTAAAAATATATCATTGAATACTTAAGTTAGGATTGTCCATGCCATCATATTTCCAATTTCTATGCATGGTTGTGAGAGCTGGGCAGAAAGAAAATCAACTCATTTGAAAATTGAAGCTGAAAATGGGTTCTACAAACACCATGGACTACTAAAAAGGCAAACAGATGGGTTTTATTTGGCCCATGCAGACAGAGTATTGGAGGTTTCTCATTCATAGGGTGCCATAAGTAAAAGTCAACTTGATGGCAGTAATAACAACAAAGGATCACCTTGAATCCTAATTGTAGGACAAAATAATAATAATAATAATAATAATAATAATAATAATAATAATAATAA
>NW_024834016.1:0-1295 GCF_019175285.1 Sceloporus undulatus
CCTATGAGGGAGAGAATAGGCTGGCCCAGCTCCACCAGGGCTAGCCTGAAGAAGAAGAGCCCTCCCTCTGGTCCATCTGCCTTGGTCCAGGCCTCAGAGGGAGAGAAGAATGCTGGACTTGACCCCCTCCCCTCCTCACCATTCCCTTCTCCTTTTGTGTCGTGTCTTTTAGATTGTAAGCCTGAGGGCAGGGAACCGTCTATTATCCCCTCCATTGTAAACCACTCAGATTCCCAGTGATTGGGCAGTATATAAATAAATCCTATTTATTATTATTATTATTATTATTATTATTATTATTATTATTATTATTATCTCTGTTGAAATTCATTTTTGCTAGTTTTGGCCCAGTTTTCTATTCTGTGACAGTCATTTTGAGTTCCAATCCTGTCCTCTGATGTATTAGCTACTCCTCCTAATTTATTGTCATCTTCAAATTTGATAATCATGCCCTCTGTTCTATTATCCAAGTCACTGATAAAGATGTCGAATAGTATTGGGCTCAAGACAGAACCCCATTAGTCACATCTATCCATGTTGAGGAGGAACTATTTGGTTTGGTCGGCCACCAATTACAAATCCACCTAACAGTCACATTGTCTAGTCACATTATCTAGGACACATTTGTCCATGTAAACAAGGCCTTGGACTTTTAGATCTTCAGGGCAGGTCTTTCTTTTCATCCCACCACCCCTACAAGCAGATCCAGTAGGAATCTGGGAGAGGAATCTTGGGAACATCTACCTTCTTAGTAGCTGCTCCCAAGACTGGAACTCTCTTTCCATATAGCAGTGATCCCCAAACTCTGGAGTGCCACATGTTTTGGATTTCAACTCCCAGCATTCCTGACAGTGGGCCAAGCTAACTGGGGCTTTTGGATGTTGAAGTTCAAAACACCTGGAGGACCAAAGTATGGGAACACTGCTATAGAGGCTAGACTCAGCCTCTCCAAAATATCTTTCCTGCAGCAGGTGAAGACTTTCTTTTGATTTGATAGGTCTTTGTGAAATGATTACTTATGTGGAAAGGGTTTTAATAATGGGCTTTATTATTCATATTTTTTTTTGCTTTTGGTATGCTTTTAATTCTATAGACAGATGAATTGGATAGTAAATTTTCGAGGTTTTCAGGGAGGTAAATTTATACAGTGGGCCCTTGGTATCTGTTGGGATTTGGTTTCAGGACCCCCCCTTAGATACCAAACTCTGTGGATGCTCAAGTCCCATTAAATACAATGACATAGATGTTTATCACACTATGCTCTTAAAGAGCTACTATTCCAGTGTGACTCCTCT
>NW_024834017.1:0-1295 GCF_019175285.1 Sceloporus undulatus
AGTCCTTAGAGCTGGAGCGTGGCTTTGGTGTGGCTTCTGGACTCTTAGGACACATGCATCATTGAAACACCATACCTCCACTGTGACTTGAAGCAGCTTTATTTTGGCTGTCTGTAACAGGCTGTGACTGTGAATATAGCATCTTAACTGCTCAGTAACTATTAGCAATTTTAATGAGATTTTCAGCAACAATAAGAATTATGAAAGGGATGTCTACAGCTCTTGCTCCAAAAAACAAAGTGACCAGTAAAAAACTCATATAACATTGTACAGTTAAGGTTGGTGAACATGTGGTATTTTCCAGACCTGGCATGTCCCTGATGAGATATCTGCAGACAGTCATAATAATCCATGAGCTACAAGGCAAATTTTGGTGTTTATCTGTGGACAGCATTATGTCAGGTGCCAACTTAATGGTAATTTAATTCTTCGTTCAGTGTTAACATGCAAAAGGGATTGCTTCTTTATAGCGAAATTATTATAAAATTTGCTCATGTTTGAGCAGGAGTAGAACCAGGTAATAAATAGCAACAAGAACAAATACCAACTTTTTTGTTTGTTTCATGTATTGCCAGAAGTTGTAGAACATTAACGAGGAAAGTGACCATATTATTTTATTTCAGCTGTTTAAGCCAGTGCTTACATGAATATTTTATGAATTGTGGCATTATATTTCAAACTGATTCACATATTTAAGTTCAGGTTTTAGACATGAATCAACAGTAAGCCCCCCATGCTGTCAACTAAGTTTGGTACAATAGTTTGTTTTTTTTATATAGCCATATCGTATAGCTTAGATGATGCATATTGAAATACTTTTTGAAGATGGCTGTAGAAAGTCCTTGCTGGACTTCACTGGACATTTTGTTCTGTATTTTTGCCTTCACCCATTGACAGTTCTTCACCCAAAGTACTGTCAAAACTTCAAGGGTGTATTCAGGGTGTCTGCACTCTTATTAAATCCTTAATGAAATGCCCCCTGTTCATGCTCTGAGTTTGCTTAGCCATTCATAAATGACTTAGTTCTAAAGGATGCTAAGCGGAACAATTTCACTTCATTAGAAATCTCACTTTTGAATTATTTAATGCTTTCTAGGCCAATGCTATTCATATCCAGTAGCAATAACAGTCTTAGCTAACTTTAATCAAACTGTTTTATTGAGCTTGATATGTATCATTCACAGCATTGTGGCATAGGAGATAGTTACTGATCAGACCAAACTTTTCACCACAGAAGACTATATGGTTTGCCACTTTTTTTTAGGAAAGCAAATTAGCTTGATTTGTTTTGATCC
>NW_024834018.1:0-1295 GCF_019175285.1 Sceloporus undulatus
AGTCTTGAAACATTCCGTGTGTGTGTGTGTGTGTGTGTGTGTGTCACATTTTATCACCTCTTTTGTTTAGAGTTGCCTTTGAAGTTTTGTTAAATAACATTAGAAGCAATGTGGACATTAAGGGAGTGAAGATTAAGAATTATGTTTATAAAGCCAGAGCATTTGCCGACGATCTCATTTGCTTCTTAGATAACCCACTTAATAGCATTTCGGCTCTCAATTATACTCTGTAGACATTTGCTGAAATATCGGGGTTAAAGATGAATCAAAACAAAACTGTGTTTATTACAAAGTATTCAAACAAAGAAGAGCAACTGGAGTTAAGTAATGTATCGGGGTATAGAGTCGTTAGTAAAGCTAAATATCTGGGAATATACTTAACAAGCAAGAACATTGACTTGCTCCACAACAGCTATGGAAGACTATGGGAACGAAGTAACAAAGGATATGTCCTCATGGTCCAAACTGCATCTCTCATTCTATGGGAGAATATCAACATTAAAAATGAATATCCTTCCCCATTTTCTGTACTTATTTCAGAACATACCAATTATAGCCAAAGACAAACACTTTGCAATCTGGCAAAAAGAGTTCTCTGAATTTCTTTGGGAAGGTAAACGAGCCAAATTTAGATTGTAATCCTGAGGGCAGGGAACCATCCCCTCTGTTGTAAACCGCCCAGATTTCTTTGGGAAGGTAAATGAGCCAGGGTGAGATGGGAAATTTTGATAGATGAATATGACGGGGGGGTTGTGCTTTACCAAACTTTAAGCTATATTATTATGCATCTTGTCTGTGTTGACTAGAGAACTGGATTAATCTAAGCAATGATAGATTGTTATCTTTAGCATGCTGTGACTTGAGGTTTGGGATTCATGCCTATTTGTGGTATGAAAAGGTCAAAGAACATAAAGACTTTAAACATCATTTTCTTAGAAATGCTCTACTTTATGTCTTGAAGAAGGTTAAAGACCTTTTCTATAGTAATCTTCCACAATGGGAATCGTCCCAAGAAGCCTTTTACAAAAGAACTAAAGACTTCAAGAATAGATGGATAATATATAAAGGATTCAGTGGAAACCCAATAATATTGTGTCACTGAAACTGAGAGAAATACTTGTTTCTGAAGGTAAGGATATTGATTGGTATTTGTATTTTCAGCTAGCTGAAAGGTTTAGGTCTGACCAAAAATTGATGGGTGTTTCTTACGAAGAGAACAGTTTGGACAACATTTTTGTGGATAAAGAAAGTAAACCTCTTTCAAAATATTATAAGATCTTGAAAGAGAGAGATTT
>NW_024834019.1:0-1295 GCF_019175285.1 Sceloporus undulatus
TTTTTTGTCTCTGGCGAAAAAGACTGTTGTTGCTGCTCTACACTATCCATTGTCTCTCCATAGTCCCCACTGCTGGAAGATAGTGACTTTTTCATGAGCTGAGGGCTCATTCCAATGGGAGGAGTGCGAATATCTGGCTGCATCAGTGACTCACTAGACACCATCCCTGAATCTTTGCTAAGTGATGATGGTGGAGGTGCAGGATTGGGCAATACCCCCTTCTGGGTGTAAACTTTGCACCTCTGAGAAGGAGATGTGGGTGGCTTATATTCAGATGTCTTGGAAAGGCTTGCAATGCCAAGCCGTGGGGAACCCATGGACCGAGGTTTGGTTTCTACAAAGCCACAGGAGTTAAGACTTTCACGGCTGCTTTGCAGGTCTGTGCACTGAGACTGCTGGGAAGAGTTCATCTGGCTACTAGGGCTGCCTGTTACACTCCTGGGAGAAGGAGGAGTAGAAACTTCATTAACCATCCCAGTGTGAACAGGCGAGTGGCCTCCCTGAACTCTGTTGGACGTTGTGTTTAGGTTTTCCGTCAAGTCTTTATCAGGCTCTTGGAAGCCTTCTTCCCTCTCTGTCTCTAATGCATTCTTGAATTCTGGCACTTGGCTTGACAAAGGGCATTTGGTTGCTTGGTCTGAACTAAACTGAACAGGCAACTCCTCAAAAGGAAAATGGTCTATCTCCTCACTGCCATCAATGCAGTCTAACCTCTCCTGGAGCTCCGCAAATGTATTGCACTTCAAGCAGTCTCTTTCAGAGCTACTGGGGGCTGTTTCGCTCAATTCCTCCAGCTTGCTTTCATTTCTGGTCTTCTGAAGGGCAGGAACGATAGGGACAAAATCAGGGGGACCTTCATTATCTGTCAGCTCTTTGTCTGATAGAGCGGTGCCATTAGGGCCAACATAAATGACAGTATCACATGACTGTTCACTGCTAGAAGAATAATCTGGATCACTGGACAGGTGAAGAATGGGGAAGTCTGGATCAACGGCATTCCGAGAATGGAAAGGTCTTAGCTGGGTCGGCCTCCGCATTCTCCCTTCTTCACAAGAGCTTTCTCCTCCAGAAGAGCTTGATGTATACTATGAATGGAGAGAAAACAAACTGTTAGCATTTCAAATGAAGTTTATATTTATCATTTGTAAATTATTGTTTGCTATCTTGCACTGGGTATTAGAAACATCAAAAATAAATTAAATGTTTTTTAAAGTTAATATTGATTCATTTTAACAATATTATTCTCTTTTCAAATGAAGAACTGAGGCTGGACAGCCATGGGTCCCCCCCCCCCC
>NW_024834020.1:0-1295 GCF_019175285.1 Sceloporus undulatus
AAAATGGCTTTAAAAACAAAAGACCAAAACTGGTGAACTGATGGTCAAATGTGTGAACTATAAAACAAAAATAAACAGACTGGAGCACTAAAATTAATTGTCCAATGAAAAATAACAAATAAAGGCAGAAAGCAACAACAAAAAGAATTTAGGAAAGTGTTTCAACACTGACCATCTCTGTATCGCTGTAACATCAAAACAAAACAAAAATGAAACAAAATCAGTGTTGAATAAAAATATTAAAAATGTAATGTTTCTATCCCTTATTGGAAGCAGCAGGGATGTAAGAAAAATCACTTGGAACAGGAGGAAACAGCGTAAAGGAAAACTTATTGTTATTATTATTTGTACTGAGCTGGTGACTGAAAGAGAGAGATCTAGTTAACATTTGAAAGGCACCCCCCCTTTGTCACTGAGGCACCTCCAGAGATCTTTGGGCCAGAAAGTGTGATGGAATCACATATTCACAGCCTCAGAAGAACAAAGAACAAAGCAATTATGGAAGGCAATCAATTCAGATAGACTGTGCTTGATGAGAGAGGCTCTCTATAACTGCTTGACAGAGAACAAAGGTTCTGTGACATGAATTCAAAGAAACAAAATCTTACACTGATGAAAGATGAATTTTAAAATGCATGTGGTTGGAACAAGAGAAAACATATTGTTGTTATTGTTATTTTCTCCCCAACAACCTGCACAAGGAAGAGCTTAAAAGGGGAAAGAAAACCTTTTGAAACTACCTGGAAGAGCGTGATTAGCATTTGAAAGGTGCTTTCATTCTAAAGCACAGCCATCTAGAAGGAGACATTGTCAGAGGCCAGAAGGAATGACTGGTTATATTCTCTGGGAGGCAAGAGACAAAACCAATTCAAGAGGCCAGAAAGTGTAGCTGAGTCACATACATCCACACAAAACACAATACCTATGAGACATGAGGGTATTGACTATTTCCTTGCATTTTACATCTAGGAAGGGAAAGCAAGAAAACTCTGGAGCATGTGCAGAGTGTCAAAAAAAAACTAGAACAGTAAGAGACAAAGAGATAGGAGATGGAATCTTACCACCTCTCTTTTAAACAGAGCAATGGAACCCACTCAGCTAGAATGCACTTAGCCAGTGAGGCTCATCTAACAAAACCAAGAAGGTCAGAGTACAAAGGAGGGAGGATAGTCATCCTTCAAGGAATTCTTATCTCACCCAGAAACATGAAAATAAAAACATGGTTACACTGTCATTTCCAAGAAGATGGGCTATGCAATATAAGAGACCAAACATGAAACAAAGATGTACAGCTT
>NW_024834021.1:0-1295 GCF_019175285.1 Sceloporus undulatus
GCAAGGTTTTCCTTAAGGGTATTACATCTAGTGAATCTTTGGGTATTTTTCCAAGACGTTTCCCACTTTTCTATAGCAATCGGCTTTCCTATATTTTGCATCCATTTTATCATGGTTTCCTTGATTAGTTCATCTTGCATTTCAATGTTTAATAATAGTTTAGATGTCTTTTTGATAAATCCCTTTTCTCCACCCAATATGATTTGGTCAAACTCTGTCCATTTTGGTTCTATCCCTCTCAAATTGGTATCCTTAATAAATTCCTTTCTTAATTGTTCATATTGTAACCAATTCAATTTTATCCTTTGTTGTTCTAATTGAGAATGAGTCAACATTTCTGTTTTCCCATTAATTGTTCTCAAATAATCATTATATTTTAACCAACTGTGTTTCCCCTTATAATCATTATTATAAAGTGCCTCCTGAGTTGAGTGCCACCTTGGAATCTTTGAATATAATAGTTCCTTATATTGATTCCATGTTTTTACTAAGGCTTTCCTTACCATATGCTTTTTAAACTTTTTATCATGTTGATCTTGTTGTAAATACTTGTGCCACCCTGCCTTTAGGTCTACTCCCTCTAGATCCAGTAATTTCTTATCTTCTAACAGTATCCAATCTCTTATTCAGAGTAGATTACATGCTTTATAATAAAGTTCTAAATTCGGTAGGCCCAATCCACCTTTTTCTTTTATGTCCTGTAAAACCTTCAATTTAATTCTCGCTTTTTCCCCTCTCCAGATAAATTTCTTTATTTCCTTATTCCAAAGTGTAAACGTGGATTTGTTTTCGATTATTGGGAGCGTTTGAAATAAGAATAACATTTTAGGAAGGGTACACATTTGTATTGTTGCGATTCTACCCATTAAGGATAGATTTTTGTTATTCCAATTATTAAATTCGTTCTTAATTCTGTTCCATACCTTTTCATAATTGTTCTTATATAAATCTTTGTTCTGGCTAGTAATTGTAATTCCCAGATATTTGATTTTTTCCATGATTTGAATTTGTGTATTTTTTTCTTAATTTTTCTATTTCTTTTAATGTTAAATTCTTTGTTATAATACCACATTTGCTTTTATTTAATTTAATTCCTGATATTTCGCCGAATTCCTCAATAACTGCTTCCAAGTGTTTTAAGCTATACAAGGGATTATCTAAAAAGATTACAATATCGTCTGCATATGCTCTTAAAGAGTATTTATAAGCCTGAACTTCTTTGAGCAGCAGGGAAAAACATTTTTGTGCCATCATGCTTTTTAAATTAATAAGGATTGGACTTTTAGATGCTGTGC
>NW_024834022.1:0-1295 GCF_019175285.1 Sceloporus undulatus
CGTTTTTGTGGTGGAGCCATTGGGAATTTGACTGACTAGGATGCAATGGGGGTGTTATTTACAATCCTCTGTCTTTCACCAAAGGCTATTTTCTATTGCAGATTGCCTTTTGAGATGTGGCAGTGTTCTTCACAGAGGAAGAATGGACACTCTTGAGTCCAAAGCAGAGATTTCTGTACAACGAGGTGATGATGGAAACCTATGAAAATGTGTCCTCTGTGGGTAAGGACCCATTGCCCTCCTATAGAATGGGGGCAAGTGCTCTAGAAAGCTACATTGCATTCAACACTGGTTCCAGTTTAATTTTTATAGCAACATCCTGGGAAATAGTGGAATTTGTAGTTTGTAGTTCCTAGAACTGCCCAGATTATACCGGTTCTTAAATCCCTCCATTGGCTGCCCATTAGTGTCTGGGCAAGATACAAGGCGTTGGTTGTAACCTTTAAAGCCCTACATGGCTTGAGTCCAGACTACTTGCAGGAGTGCCTTCTTCCAAACAATCCTCCCCACACTTGAAAAAACCTCCGAAAGCCTAAGACTAGATTGGCTACAACAACCCAGAGGCCCTTTCTTCTGCCACTCCTAGGCTTTGGGATGACCTTCCGGAAGAGATCCGTCACATCATCAACTTAGAAGCCTTTTAAAAGGCTGTTAAGATTGGTCTCTTCCGGCAGGCCTTTCCAGATTAGGGCTTTTCACTGTCACCGACACTGTTATTGATACTGATACCCCGGCTACCTTGCATAGATAGAAGTTCTCCCCTCAGCCTCTCCACCCTAATTTTAGTCCATTTTTTCTTTTTCTTATCTGTATTGTAACTTATCTTTCTCAGAGCCCATACAGACAGGTCAAAATAAACCTCCTTTGGGTCACTTTGGAGGTATGCTATTTAAATGATGGGTGTGTCCTAAGAGGCCAGAAGCCATGCCAAAGCCATGCTATAGTCTAAGGACTGGAGCACAGCTTTGGTGCAGCTTCTGGCCTCTTAAGATAATAATAATAATAATAAGAAGAAGAAGAAGAAGAAGAAGTTTTATTTATATACCGCCCAATCACTGGGAATCTGAGTGGTTTACAACAGAGGGGATAATAGACGGTTCCCTGCCCTTAGGCTTACAATCTAAAAGACACGACACAATAGGAGAAGGGAATGGTGAGGGGGGAGGGAATCAGGTCCAGTATTCTTCTCTCCCTCTGAGGCCTGGACCAAGGCAGAAGGACTGGAGGGAGGGCTCTTCTTCTTCAGGCTAACCTGATGGTACTGGGCCAGCCTTCTCTCCCTCTCAGAGGCCGAA
>NW_024834023.1:0-1295 GCF_019175285.1 Sceloporus undulatus
TTTGTTTTCCAAAAATGTATTATATTTAATGTATAATACATTAAAAATGTATTAATGTCAACCATTAACATTTCTACACTTTCTCTCCAGTGTTGATTTTGAGGCCTCTAAAAGTGTGAATTCTGAGAAAATTGTTTAACACAGTCTTACATTTCCATGGCTTCTTTCCTATATGAATGCTTTGGTGATGTGTAAGGTTGGTACCTGAATTAAAACACTTGTCACACTCCTGGCGTTTGTATGTTTTCTCTCTTGTGTGGACTCTGTGATGAACCATAAGGTTTGATTTGTCTACAAGCTATTTTCCACTCTTCTGGCATATCTAAGGTTTCTCTCCTGTGTGGACTCTCTTATGCACCATAAAGTGCGTCTTCTGAGCAAAGCATTTTCCACACTGCGGACATTTGTATGGTTTCTCCCCAATCTCCATTCTCTCACGAGTCTCAAATTCTTCTAGAAAGAAGCCCAAAGACAGACAAGGCTCAACTCAGCATTAAGAGAGAAGAGACTTCACAATCTACAATGAAGCTAAGCAAGCTCAGCTAGGAAAACAAATATGAGAGATAAAGGAGTTTTCGTGTCCCTTCATAGATATCAGTCATAATGGCTGCAATGGAACCCCTTAAAATGTCTGAAAACAACAACTTGACCTGGGTCACACAAGTTTAGTTGTAGCGGTTGTTAACATTTTTTAGGTTCACAACTGCCTCACAATACTTGAGGCGCCTCTATTATGCACTTTCCCAGAGTTCCAAGCTGAGTTCTGTCGAAACAGAGCCAGACATCTTTGCTCTGTTCCTTCCCTCCTTCCCTGGCTTCCAGATCCCTGATGCCCTTCCATTTCTCCCTCCTCTCTCCAACTTCCCCACCTGCTCTCTTCTCCGTCTGCACTGCTAAAGCATTTCACCTTCAGCATCTCTTCTCTGCCATTCTCTCTCTTAGACGGACTGAGATAGTATGGGACAGGATAGAGACACTTTCAGTCCCATTTGGTGAGAAGGGTAGGACAATGCATAGATAAATGAATCCATAGGAAAGGCTGGAGAAGGGGGCTTGGAATTAGACTCCAGTTTTGCTCAGGGTAGGGCTCAAGGGAGGAGCCTTGAAACAGCCTGAAGACATCTCCAAGACAGGGGTGGGCAGCCACATTGGTCCCACAGGAATCTCAGAGGTACCTCCCATTGAAGTAACTGAATACCCCCCACTTCCCTTAGGGGAAGTAGAGGCAGTTTATGATTTGACCACTTCAGAATATCAATAGAGTGGGACATATTGGAATATTCTCCTCTCTCTTT
>NW_024834024.1:0-1295 GCF_019175285.1 Sceloporus undulatus
GGTGTTAGATGCCACCTGTTCTCCATCTTCCAATAGTTTTCTTTTAAGGCTTGTGCTAAAGTGAATTTCTTAGTTTTTTCTCTAGCTAATTTCCAGCTGTCCAGATCTATAATGTTTCCGCAATCTGTGGCCCATTTAATCATAGCTTCTGATATGATATCTTGTTCTTGGTTTATCTTTAGCAAAAATTTATATGATTTAGAAGTTTTTTTCGGCTCTTTGCTTAATAGTATTTTGTCCAATTCTTTAGTCTCTTCACTAATTCCAAACAAATTTAAATCCATTTTAAATCTCTCTTTCAGTTGAGTGTAAAGAAACCAGTTAATCTTAATTCCCCTGTCCTGTATTTCTTCCTTTGTTTTTAACTGAAAACCACCTTCCTTATTATTTTTTAAGATGTCCTCATATCTCAGCCATTTATCTATATTTCCCCATCTTCCGAAAAAGGCTTCTAGAGTGGAATTCCAGAGAGGAATCTTCCTATATGTTCTCTTTTTCACTTTTTCCCACGTCGTTATCAATGCTTTTTTAACTTCATGTTCCAAGAATTCTTTATGTACCTTCACCTTCCCATAGTTCAAGTATGCGTGCCACCCGAACCTGTTGTTAGCACCTTCCAATTTTAACATTTCCAAATGGTCTAAGGTTATCCATTCTGTTATCCAATTTAAGCTATTTGCTTGGTGATACAATTCGAGGTTCGGAACCCCTCCTCCACCATCTTCTTTTGACCTTGTCATTGTTTTCCAATTAATCCTTGCTTTCTTCTCCATCCATATAAAATTTTTAATATCCTTATCCCATTGTTTAAACGTGTTAGGATTAATATATATTGGTATTGTTTGGAATAAAAAATTAATTCTAGGTAAGATCATCATTTTGACAGTTTCGATTCTTCCCATGATTGACAGATCTAATTTCATCCAATTTTTCATATCATTTTGAATCTCTTTCCAGAGTTTTTTGTAGTTATTTTCAAAGAGGTCCTTGTTCTTATTGGTGATCCAAACCCCTAGATATCTCGTTTTCTTTTTGACTACACATTCTGTTGTCCTTTCTATTTCTTGGTCTTCATTGGTAGTCATGTTCTTTGTTAAGATTGCTGTTTTACTTCTGTTTATCCTAAACCCTGCCACCTCTCCGAATTCTTCTAGTATTCCAAATAGTTTTTTAGTTTGATCAATTGGGTCATCCAAACATACCACGAGATCGTCAGCAAATGCTTTGAGCTTGTATTCCGTTCCTTTTACCCTAGGTCCTTTAATCTCTTCTCTTGTTCTGATATTATTTGTCAA
>NW_024834025.1:0-708 GCF_019175285.1 Sceloporus undulatus
AGGAGTAGCTAATACCCCAGAGGACAGGATCAAAATTCAAAATGACCTTAATAGATTAGAAAGCTGGGCTAAAGCTAACAAAATGAATTTCAACATGGAGAAATGTAAGGTACTGCACTTAGGGCATAAAAATAAAATGCACAGATATAGGACGGGGGACAACTGGCTGAATGAGACTACATGTGAAAGGGATCTAAGAATCCAAGTAGACCACAAGTTGAACATGAGTCAACAGTGCAACACAGCAGCTAAACAAGCCAATGCAATTTTAAGCTGCATTAATAAAAGTATAGTGTCTAGAGATCAAGGGAAGTAATAGTGCCGCTCTATTCTGCTCTGGCCAGGCCCCACCTGGAATATTGTGTCCAGATCTGGGCACCATAATTTAAAAAGGATGTGGAGAAACTGGAGCATGTCCAAAGGAGAGCAACTAAAATGGCGAAGGGTCTGGGAACCATGCCCTATGAGGAACGACTTAGGGAGCTGGGATGTTCAGCCTGGAGAAGAGAAGGTTAAGAGGTGATATGATAGCCCTGTTTAAATATTTGAAGGGATGTCATATTGAGGAGGGAGCAAGCCTGTTTTCTGCTGCTCCAGAGAACAGGACCCAGAACAATGTATGCAAGCTCCAGGAAAAGAGATTCCACCTCAACATTAGGAGGAACCTCCTGACAGCTGTTCAACTGTATAAGATGGAGAGTGGTGGAG
>NW_024834025.1:808-1295 GCF_019175285.1 Sceloporus undulatus
ACCTTTCTCTGTGTTAAAATTCATTTTGTTAGCTTTGGTCTAGCTTTAATCTATTAAAGTCATTTGAATTTTTATCCTGTCCTCTGGGGTATTAGCTACTCCTTATTTAGTGTTATTTGCAAATTTGATAAGCACACCCTCAATTCTTTCATCCAAGTCATTTATAAACTGGTCCCACTAGTCACTTCTTTCCAGGAAGAAGAGGGGCCATTGGTGAGTACGCTTTGGGTTTAGTTGGTCAACCAGCTACAAATCCACCTAATGGTTGTGTTCTCTAGCCCACATTTTACTAGAGATTTTCAAGGCTATAATGGGGAAACTTGTCAAAGGCGTTACTGAAATTGAGATATGCTACATCCACGTATTCCCTTCATCTGAACAAAAAAAATAAAGATCTGTGAAGCAGATTGCTATTGATGGCTTTCAGGTTTTTAAAAAAGCCCATCCTTTCAAGAACAGGGAACCATCAAAGTCAACAACCATTACA
>NW_024834026.1:0-1295 GCF_019175285.1 Sceloporus undulatus
GCAGATAAAACCTAGGTCTGTTGTAAAAGGATAGAAGCACCCAAGTCAAATTTTTATCCTGTAAACATGGTTTTGCTTTTCAAAAGTATAAGCAGTTTTTCTGTCTAATCCTTTTTCTTCTTGTTGTTGTTTATTTGTATGATTGTATACATCATTTTTGGTAATATGAGATGGTCAGTCTGTCTCCTTCCTTCTTTCCTTAAAATCTCTTAATAAGAAAACTGGGGAGACTTTTAAAACCTCCCAAAGGAGCCACTTTTGGCCTTGTTTGGGGACTAGCCTCCTCTTAGAAGCCAAAGCCCCATGTTTGTGAAGAAGAAGAATAAGGCTTGTATTAAAACTATCCTTGCCATTTCTGACCCCTTTTAAAACCCATGTTCCCCAGAAGGAGCAGAGCTGTGTGATAAGAAAACCCTGGCAGAAAAGAGACACAAAAGACACACAAAGGACACACTTCCTTCCTTTTGGCCCAAGGAGCCTGGCCTCCTTCTCTCTCTGGAGCCTCAGGAGAGAAAGAGAAGCCTCTGTTCAACTGAGGCCTCAGAGAAGGTTCTGGAACATTATTTCCCACAGTCACAAGCAGAACAAAATGGCAGCCGGAACACAAAATGGCCTCCAGAACACAAAATGGCCTCCAGAACACAAAATGGCAGCCAGAACACAAAATGGCCTCCAGAAGACAAAATGGCTGCCAGAATACAAAATGGCTGCCTCTGCATCTGCGCTTGGCAGTTGGAGGCCTTCAGGGAACCCAAAATGGAGGATGAAAGGGCCCCCAAACCAGAAGGGACCCCAAACAGCCTTTCCAAACCTTAACAACACCTAAAACTTTTCCTGATGTGAAGATATAGAGACTCCCTGAGATTATCTTTATAAATAAGTCTTTTTAAATCTTTATAAATAAATAAATAAATAAAATTTAATGATAATAATAATAATAATAAGCAACAACCAAAAAGTATTCTGCCAAGAAGTTGCTTCTTCTTCTAATTCTCCTTCTTCCTCTAAGCCTTCCCCTTCCTCCTCCTCCTCCTCAGGCCCTTCCTTTAAGCCTTCCTCTTCCTCCTCCTCCTCTTTCTCAGGCTCTTCCTCTAAGCCTTCCTCTTCCTCCTCCTTCTTCTCAGGCTCTTCCTCTAAGCAGTGTTGCCAACAAGCCTCGAACAAAATTCCTGGAAATGTCTGTCCAAAACCCGCTGAATCCCCCCAGATCACACGGAATATTCAGTCACAATTCCCGGAAAATTCCCATAATGTTAAAATGGCAGATGTTTTGCAAATAAACGTAAATATAATTG
>NW_024834027.1:0-1295 GCF_019175285.1 Sceloporus undulatus
GGTTTGGCCAGTCCCTTCCTCTGAAATAAGAGCCTCCATCACCCGACACTCATTGGTGGTCTCCCATCCAAGCACTGACCAGGGCAGACCCTGCTTAGCTTTCACGATATTTGGGATCTGGCTACGTATATATTTATGTACAGTATTTCACTTTGCATCGTAACCCACCTCAATTCTTTTCTGGAGAGGCAGGATATACCTTAAACTTATTATTATTATTATTATTATTATTATTATTATTATTATTATTATTATTTAGAGTATTTATTTATAACACTTGCTTCCTCTTGTTGTTGTGTCATTTCCGACTTACGACAACCGTCAGGTTGTAAAACCTGCAAAGTTGTCTTTGCTTTGGACCAGCCTTGCCAAGAAAGCCCTATGATAGGTTTTATAGATTGAAAGGTCACTGGGTGACATTGGACAAGAAGTCACATGATGATGATGATGATGATGATGATGATGATGATGATGATGATTAATTTATATCCCACCTCTCCAGAAAAGGATTTGTTCAGAGGATAAGAGACACCATTTTACTACAATCAATCTATAAAACCTATCATGGGGTTTCATGGCAAGGTTGGTTCTGTTTCTTTTTAAATGCAAAGACAATCTTGCAGGTTTTACCATCGAAACAGCCATAGCACAAAAGGAAGAGCGGAGAGGAGGGAAAAGGAAAAGGAGACTGAGCCCAGCTTGTACGAATGGTTTTTCTTTTCCTTCGTGTCGTCGGGTTTCTCAGCCACTCCCTTTGTGTGAAAAAGCTAAAAGGCCACGGATGCAGAATAAACCTTTGAAAGCGAGAACACTTAAGTTGAACGTCAGGAATTTTGATGTCGCAAGGCGTGGCGGTGGGGAGGTGGTTTTCAAGGAGGATTAGACAAATTCTTGGAGGGCAGCATGGCGCAGTGGTTTGAGCATAAAACTATGACTCTAGAGACCAGGGTTCGAATCCCTGTTTGGCCACCGAAACCCATTGGACAACCTTGAGCGAGACACATACTCTCCAAAGGAGGAGACGCCACCACCTTCCAAGGCAGCATCTTCTTCTTTTTTACTGTTTAATTTCATATTATTTAAAAATATTTTTAAAAACTGTTTAAAAAAAGTACCTGTCTATGTCATCTTAAATTCATCTTACAAAATGGATATATACATATGCATTTGTCCCTCCCTATTTGCTAGGGTTAGGGGCACAGGACCCCCGTGAATATGGAAAAACCCACAAATAACAAAGACACCCTGTTTTTACCTGAAAGGACATCTCTCTAGGAATCTCTAGGTCCTCCAGT
>NW_024834028.1:0-1295 GCF_019175285.1 Sceloporus undulatus
TTCTCTTCCCATTTTGAACACTCAGCAATTGGAATCAAGATCTGCCTAGGTAAAGTATGACTATTATGAAAGTCCTACATCTCTTGATCACTCCCACCTGTTATCTAGTTCTTGTGCATGTGTGTGAACACTTGTGTGTGTGTGTGCATTATGCTTTTCCCCTCAATAAGACATAAAAAATTATTTCAAATGCCTTTGGAGTTCTGTGTGCTTCTGACCCTGGTATAGTTGAGCTGCATCCCGATGTCACTCTTCCCCAACCAAACTATATGACTGCTTTCAGCTAAGTACCTAATTCCCCTAAAAGAATAGCACTTGCAGCTGTCCCCCTTAGACTCCAATGTTTGGGGTAACAAAGAGCCTCTGGAATCAACCATGGAACTAATCAAGTTCAGGTAGGAAAAGAAACATTAGGGAAAAAGCAGGTTTTGTGTTCCCCTTTCCTCCCTTCATAGATATTCCTCATAATTGCTAAATGGAACCCCTAAATATGTCTGAAAACAAGGATTTGAGCTGGTTCTTAGAAATTCACTCTGTCAGATTCGTGGCTGCCTCCCAATCCTCAAGGCCCCTCTCCTGGCCCTTCCCAGGGGTCCCTTCTGTCCGCACAGAGCTAGGTAATCCTGGCTTTGCTCCTGCCTTCCCCTCCTGGCTCCCACAGGCCTGATCCCCTTCCCTTTCTCCCTCCGCTCTCCAACCTTCCCTCTTGCCCATCTGCACTGCTTAAGCATTTCACCTTTGGCATCTCTTCTCTGTCATAGACACACACCCACAGTGCCTGATGCATAAAAGGGACACTTTGAGGCTCATTTGTTGAGACAGTCAGGATAATCAATGTACAAATAATAGGAAAGGCAGAACAAAGGGGCTGGGACTCCAACTTTGATGAGGGTCAAATGCCAGAGAGCAGCCTTAAAACAGGCTTACGATATCTCTAGGACGGGGATGGACTATTGTTGGCAATTGCGGGGGGGGGGGATGGTGTCCATTTTGCCACTGTTCTCTGAGCCATTACAGAGCCAAGGGAGGCATTTTACCCAAGAAGTCTCTCCAGAGTATCAAAAGGCTGGAAGAGGGGCCAAAAAAAGCCAGGAAGCTTGGTCAGTGATTGGCTGAGGAACATTTGGAGCCGAAAAGCATTTCTCTTCATGGTTCCTTCCCATAAAATCCTAGAACTGACAGTTTAAATTAGGATATTTAGAATCCTTAGATAGTGGAGTGCAATAGTGCCTCACTAAACTACAAATGCCAAGATTTCACAGAAAGTTTGCTATGACAATTAAACTATGTGTGAA
>NW_024834029.1:0-1295 GCF_019175285.1 Sceloporus undulatus
GTAAGAGGTAAGGTAATTCCTCTCCCTTCAATGTGATTAGCTCCAGCTCTATGGCTTGGCCTCCTGGTGCACTGTCACTGAATAAGAGTGCAGTTGAATCAACCTGTAATGCATGTGAAGCTGATTGTATTTTGCCACATACCTTGAAAGTTGGCATATACATATTTAAATAAATAAAATATATAAATAAAGGAATGGTTATGCAATCTTGTACAGAAAATTTTGTGCCTCATACTAGCCAATGTATTATCTCTTGAACATCAATTTATATCACCTTCAGCATCTTACTGAGGATATAGTTCTATTGGCATTTCCCCATAAACACACAATCTTCCTCATTTCATTTTGCCTGAAGCAAAAAGTGACATGGAGGGAAGAGGGAAAGCAAAGAGAGAGAAGGAGAGAAAGAGAAGGACAAGAACCATACAATTAAGCAGGCAACAATTTCATTGCTCACAGCTTCCATAAATGTGGCATTATCTAGGCAGGGATGCTCCAGTCTTCCTGGCGGCCTGTCTACTGCCACTGGCATAGCCTAGCACAATGATCTCTCAATGACCCAGGAGAAAGCACTGCCCCAGCAGCAGATTTTGTGCAGCTGTCTGTTCATTTCCTTGGTGGACTGCCCTGCTGGCGCCACTCTCACATGGCCCTCAAGTAGGCCTCTCATAGAGTATTTTTTTTAAATACCTCCTAATACCCAAGCAGCTGTATTTGAAGAAAACTGAAGAACTGCACATTACCATGACAACAGCCATATAAACAGAAGAAGGATCCTTTGCTATGAGGAAGGCTATGTGACTGGTACCAATCTGAGAGCTCTTAAAAAAAAAAAAAAAAGAATCCCACCCTATCCCCTTAGCTATCAACCAATACAAAGTCCACAGCAAAGGGACAAAATATACCTGTAAGTTATACCATCTTGATAGCTGCAGGGGAAAGTAAAAAAGCTCCCAGTGCCCTCCCTTTATTAGATAATAAAGGGAAGGCACTGGGATCTTTTTTATCTTTTAGGTGCCACTCAAAGGAAGGTCGTCTCTCCAGTCCTGGTAACTCACCCCTAATCCTGCTTTGCCAGCCAGCAGCCACCACTGAGCTGTTTGGGTCTTTCTTCAAAAAAAGTACTGCATCCAACCTACAGATTCCCAATAAAGTAGCCACCTCCTCCCCTTCGCCTGACACACACACCAATACCAGGCACAAATTGCTGTCAGCAGAGGTTTGGTGTTGGTGTTGTGTGTACTGCATTTTTTTTCTGTGCTCCTTTCTAAAAAGCATCTTCCCATTATGAATAT
>NW_024834030.1:0-1295 GCF_019175285.1 Sceloporus undulatus
GAGCCAAAAGGAAGGAAGTGTGTCTCTTTTCTGAGAAGGTTTTCTTACACAGCTCTTCTCCTTCTGGGGAACATGGGTTTTAAAAGGGATCAGAAATGGGGAGGATAGTTTTAATACAAGCCTTATTATTATTCTTCACAAACATCGGTCTTTGGCTTCTAAGAGGAGGCTTGTTCCCCAAAAAAAGGCCAAAAGGAGCTCCTTTGGGAGTTTTTTAATGTCTCCCCAGTTTCCTTATTAATAGATTTTCAGGCAAGAAGGAAGACCAGACCATCTCATATTGTCAAGAATGAAACAAACAAGCAAACATACAAACAAACAAACAACAAGGATAAGGGACTGTTTGTGTTCTCACAGCCATTGGGTGCGATCAGGAAAACCTTTATTTAGGATCAGAAATCCTGTTTGGGGCCCTTCCGACTTTGAGGCCCTTTCATCCTCCATTTTGGGTTCCCAGAAGGCCTCAAACTGCCAAGTGCTGAGACAGAGGCGGCCATTTTGTGTTCTGGTGGCCATTTTGTGATGCTTGGGACTGTGGGAAATAATGTTCTGGGGACTCGGGGCCCATGGGGAGGCTGGGCTTTGGGGACTGGAAGAGAGAGTTGGGACAGAGACTCTCCCTTTGGGCCCTAGCTGGGGGGGGGGGGCCCCCCGGCCCTTCCCCCCCCCTTTGGGAAAGGGAACCCCCCGGCCCCCTGGACTCACTCCTGCCACTCATTCCTAGAATGGCTGTGACTCAGAGGAGTTTCCTAGGCATTGTCACCTTCTGCCCTCCATGGCCATTGGCACTGAACTTTTCCCCATTGCCTTCCCTCCCTCAGCCCTGTGGACCTCCTCCTCCTTCGCACTCAGAGCAACCCTTCTCTTCGGCTGAGGAGACGGCTTCTGACCCAGGGAAGCTCCGGCCATAAAGGACTGCAGGAGAGGCCTTTTTGGGGCTGCAGGAATCAGGGTCTTTATACTGAAGGTAGGCTTTTATTCCTGGAGCTGAAAGAGGCCCTTTGTTTAAATGTTTCAGTCCAGGATTGTATGGAAAGGTTGCAGATGAGAGAGTGAGCCCATGCTTTGCAGGAATAAAGCCCCAAATTCGTTCTCTAACAGCATTGTCTTCCCAGAAGGTGGAAGGGAGATTTCCAGACCTCAGACATACAGTGCGCAAGTGAGTCCTTTTTATGGGAACTGTGTGTGTATGTGTTGTTTACTAGAACTTTGTGAGATATTAGTTTCACTGAGTTTATAAAATGAATTTATATACGTCTTCACTTACCCCAAATGAGCATAATCCAGGGTGCAAT
>NW_024834031.1:0-1295 GCF_019175285.1 Sceloporus undulatus
CAAAGTAGTCCTTAAAGAAACCTGCTCCCAAACCATGTATAGCTATAAAGGTAATAACCAGCATTGTTAATTGCACCCAGAAACTCAGCTGTAATTAATGAATTTGAAATGATACTTTGGGGGGGAGGATGTGTCACAATATTTGAGCTATGCACCACACAAATTCTGCACAATTTGATTTCAAGGGAAGAACCAGAAGGGGTGAGTTATAGTAATCCTAAAGAACAGCTAATGCATGTGTCCCCATTTTTGTAAGTGCATATAGTTCAAACGGGAGAGCATTCAAACATATGGTTCCCATTTCATGAAGTCTGAAGTGGTACAGGCTATCAAGAGATGCATTACCTGAGGTTGCTCATGAAGCAGCTTGTTTCTGAGAGATCATTCGTAAAGACATATTCCTCCCTCCACCTCTATCAAAACCATTAGTGCCATTGTCTTGTAGCAGCAGAGACAGCAAGTCTGCCTATGGACAATACCACATCTATACATCGTTTAAATTGTATCCGAGGAATACAGTGGAACTGGGAATGGAATCCTGATCAAAATTAATGTCAATTTAAAGTCTCTCTTATAAAATTACTGCAAATTAAGCAAAGCTACAAAAATGAATTTATTCTTAGAATTTTTCACAATTGAAGTATTTTATTCACAAACGTTTTTTGTCCTTTCTGTATGAGAAAAAAGCAAGTGAACAAAAAGTTTTTAAAGCCAATAAACATGCACAACATAGTGATGCTGCTATATTTTGATCCTGAAAACAACCACATTCTTGCCTTTCCATGGCAATCCTTAAGAACAATCTTGTTCAACAACCTAAAATTATATCTTCCTATTGGTTATGACTCATTTTCAATATCATTTCCTATTATTGTATTATATTTATACACTCTCACATAAATGGATTTAATTTTGGTCTGGTTATAGTTGTCGATTGCATTCATGAAGCTAATCCATGGTGTTTTAGCAAATGATAGGGTTTTGCCTGTAAATAAATCATGATTCAATTCCCTCAATGCAATTAATTCCACATTCTTATTCCAATATTATGGCTGCCAGTGATCGCCCAGCAAATGCCATCATGTCTGCTCATTAGCTTTCTTTTCGTTTTACAATAGTAGACTATCATTATCTCCTAGGAGGCAAACTAACCACTGTTTGCCCCTAATCACCATTGAATCTAACTATTCTATTTTGTCTTTTCTTTGTTGAATTTCTTAGCAGTGAAAAGCACCTGAGCTTCTAAAGCATTATCTATGAGCTCCAGCCAACTGTTTTGTCTCCTCCCTTATAAG
>NW_024834032.1:0-1295 GCF_019175285.1 Sceloporus undulatus
ACACATGATGGCCAACACAAAGGCCAAGCAGAGGGAGCTGGGCTCCAACAGAAAGAGGCTTCAGAGGTACAACAACTCTTTGGTATTTTGCCATCCTGACTGTTAATTTCATCTGTATCTGGGCCGGCTCATGAAAGCAAGCAGAGAACATACTGTCGCAGTTTGGCAGAGAGAGTCCTGGTTAATCCTCTATCACCTCATTTTTTGAAGGGGCTTTGAAAATGTCCTATTTCACTCTCCTCCTCCCACTTTCCCCCTTCTCCTCAGGTCAGTTCAGTTGTTGCAAAATGTGTTCCAAGTTCAAAAGAGTGTGCATCCCATCTATTCAAAAGAGGGGAGAGGGGTGGAGGGAAGGGGGCAGGATCTTTCTCTTGCCAGGAGTCGGAGCAAAAACAAACTTCTGTACCCTTCCTCACTTGTGTGACCATTATAATTAACAACTTTAGCCATCTGGACCGCCTTCTGGTGTTGCTTGTCCACATGAGTCTTTCTTTCCCAATCTGTGAAATGCTGGGGGATATGGAAGAATATCTCTGGACCTAAATTGAGAGTGAGCCTAGTGGCCCCAAGCCCAGAGGACTCCCCAGAACTGTTTTTTTAAAATGAAATTTGCCTCTGAAATTAGGTGAGATATGGCTAAATGATTCATTGATAAATGTACTATACATGTTGGGATAGTCATTATCTTAATCAATCAATAATATTCCAGAAATGGCCTAATTTATATTGTTCATCATATTTTATATTATATTGAAAGAATTCGAGACAAACTGGATCTCAAAGGCTGTAGTTTTTCTTGCTTGCTGAATTTAAAGTTTATTTCCTGGACTGATTTCTGCAGTGTTGAAATAATATTTGCGACGAACCATGTGCTTTCCTCCCCTTTTGTTTAGTCATTTTCTGGATGAGGGCTATTTTCTGTTGCAGGTGACCTTTGCGGATGTGGCGGTTTATTTCACCGAGGAAGAATGGAAACTGTTGACGAAAAAGCAGAAACTTATGTATAATTCTGTGATGATGGAGAATTATGACAATGTGGCCTCTGTGGGTAAGGAACCTGAATCCATTGCACTTCCTGTGAAGCCTGAGGGCCCTTTCATAATTTACTGTCAGAGCGCTATGATTCCACTTTAAAATGATAGAATCAAAGAGTTGAAACAGACCACAAGGACCATCCAGTTCAATCTTCTGCCATGCAGGAATAGACATTCAAAGCATCCCCAAGAGATGGCTATCCAGCCTCTGTTTAAAAACCTCCAAAGACTCCACCAAACTCTGAAGGAGTATATTCCACT
>NW_024834033.1:0-1295 GCF_019175285.1 Sceloporus undulatus
TCTTCCCACTCCAAATCCTCAGCAATTGGAAGAAAGATCTGGATAGATAACGTATCACCATTAACAAAGCCTTACATCTATTCACCACTCCCATCTTTGTTACCTAGTTCTTGCGTGTGTGTATGAACACTTATTTGTATGTGTCTGTGTGTTTTACTTTCCCCCTAAATAGAACACAAAAACGTACTTCAAATCCCACTGAATATCTGCTTGATTCAGGACCTGCTATAGCTTGGCTGAGTCCAGAGGTCACTATTGCCCCAGTAAAACTATTTTGTTCTATTCAGCTAATTCCTCTAAAAGCATAGCACTTGCGGGTATCCTCCCTAGACTCGAGCAGTTTGGGTAACAAAGGACTTCTTGAATCAACCATGGAGCTAAGGAAGCTTAAGTAGGAAAAGAAACATTAGCGAAAAATGAATATTTGTGTCAACTTTCCTCTCTTCATATACATTGCTGATAATTGCAATATGGAGCTCCTTAATATGTCTGAAAACAAGGCCTGAGCCATGTTCTCACAGTTCGCTCAAACCAGTTCTTAAAATCTGTGAGGTTGGTGGCTGCCTCCCAATCCTCAAGGCCCCTCTCCTGGCCCTTCCCAGAGGCCCCTTCCTCTCCGCACAGAGCTAGGAGATCCTGGCTTTGCTCCTGCCTTCCCCTCCTGGCTCCCAAGGGCCTGATCTCCTTCCCTTTCTTCATCCACTCTCCAACCTTCCCTCTTGCCCATCTGCATTGCTTCAGCATCTCACCTTGAGCATCTCTTTCCTGCTTTTCTGTTTTTCCCATTCCCTCCATCTCTCTATCACAGACAGAAACACACCCACATTGTGTGTGTGATGCATAAAAGGGACACCTTGAAGCCCATTTGTTGAGAATGGCAGGATAATCAATATACAAATAATGTATTAGGAAAGGGAGAACAAGGGGGCTGGGACCTGGATTCCAATTATGGTGAGGGTCAAATGCCAGAGAGGCGCCTTAAAACAGCTTTAAGGCATCTCCAAGACTGGGATGGATTACTATTGGAGGTGGGGGTTACATTGGCCCCCAGGGGATCTCAGAGGCAACCCCACATTGTGTCACCTAAAAATATGGAATAATGTTTTGCCCCTTAATATCCCACAGCATCCCTTTTGGGAAAGTGGAGGCCATTTTGCCACTGTTGGGCCATCTATGAGCCATTGCAGGGCCAAAGGATGTCTGTTCCCCAGAAAGCCTCTCCAGAGCCTCAAAAGGCTGGAAGAGGGGCCACAAAAGCCAGGAAACATGCTCAGGAATGGGCTGAGGACCATTTA
>NW_024834034.1:0-1295 GCF_019175285.1 Sceloporus undulatus
ATAAATCAAGAGTCCCTAATGCAAACACTGTGTGCAGGTAGAGATTTGGAAAGGATAAGTGGTGTGTGAGGGATTACCTTTGAAAAATGGATGACTGCCCCCTTGATATGGTGAAGCGCAGCTTCACAGAGGCCTGAGTTGGAGGAGGGGGATTTGAGGGGGGCTTTTTTTTATCAATAGAGGTCAAGGGGTTACAGCTGCTAGTTTTCATAGAGCTTTTTATACAGGATCTTCCACTTAATTATCAACAGATGTTGAATTCAGGAGGTGGTTAGCATTATTATATTCTGCGTACACATTCTCTCTCTTTCATTCTCTCTCTCTCTCTCTCTCTCTCTCTCTCTCACACACACACACACACATCTGTACACATGCTACAATTGTTGCCATCTTTGCAACTTTGCCATGGCTCTAATTTGCTGCACATTTTTACCGCATATGACACCATCTCATATGGTTTGCACATTCTGCTTTGTTATCCGAAATCTGCACAGGAAAGCGACTTGTCTAAAATCTCAAAGCCATGAGGTCTTTGATTCTGCAAAGTAAAATAATGCTCCAAAAACTGGAAAGGGATAACAGCAGGCATAACAGCAGTGACTTTCAGCTTTACATACCTAGGAGGACTCATGCTTGATTCCAACTTTTACCCTGGGACCTATTCACTGCCTGCTCCCATGCATTTACTTTCACATTATCCCGTGAAGTCCTACTAGGAGCTTTAACCACATAAGCTAATTTATCATTATTACTTGGGAAGGTAATCTACAACTGGAAAGCAGCCATTTTAGACTTCTCCCAGCCTATTCATTTTTTTAAAAAAAAATCTTCCTGACACCTTTATTTTTTCCATGACAGACTACAGGAAAGAATAAAAAAGAAATGAATGAAAAATGGTGTCAGTCCCTATTTTAGCTCAGTGTGAAACCGAGTAACCTAGAGGTCCATATTTGCAGCTTCAGGCAAGGAGGATCTGTGCTCGGATACTTTTCAATTGTGGTTGTCAGCTAACCAATTCTTTTTGTAGTTTTACCTTTCTCTGGATACCAGAAATGAGCCTGATAGGCAAGTACCTGGTAAAAGTGCATAGACCATAACTGTCATGATTTGGCTGGGACAGTCCCAATTAATCCTCTGACATCCCAGTTTTTCATCTGCTTTTAAAATGTCCCAGTTTCTCCCTCCTCCTCCCACTTTTCCCCATATGTCTTCAGCTTATGTCAGTTGCTACAAACCTGAGTTCAAAGTGCAAAGTTATTTTATATCCAGTTAACTCAGAAGGCAAAGAAGAGATG
>NW_024834035.1:0-1295 GCF_019175285.1 Sceloporus undulatus
CCAGAGAAAATGGAGGTACTTGTGATAGGTATCCCAAGTCCGGGGACGGAGATCTGTCCACCAGTCCTGGACGGGGTCACACTTCCCCTAAAGGACAAAGTTCACAGTTTGGGAGTACTCCGGGACGCATCTTTACAGTTATCATCTCAAGTGGATGTGGTGGCTAGGAATGCTTGGTATCAACTTTGGCTGATATGCCAAATGCGTCCCTACCTGAACAAAAAGGATCTTGAAGCAGTGGTACATGCACTGGCAATCTCTCGTTTAGATTTCTGTAATGTGCTCTACATGGGGCTACCTTTGTACCAAGTTCGGAAGCTTCAGTTAGTCCAAAATGCGGCAGCCAGACTGGTCACTGGAACACCTAGGTCGGACCATAAAACACCAGTTTTATCATCTCTACTTTGGCTGCCAGTTAGCTTCTGAGTGCAATACAAAATGTTGGTTATTACTTTTAAAGCCTTATATGTCTTAGGGCCCGAGCTATTTGAGGGAACGCCTCTCCCTACACAATCTGCCCCACACTCTCAGAACAACTGGGAAGAATCTATTAGATTATTCAATGGTCAGGCTAACTACAACTTCCCACAGAGCCATAACCCCCAAGCTATGGAACAACTTGCTGGAAGAGATCCGTCTTATCACCACCTCAGATGCCTTCAAGAAAGCGCTTAAGACAGATCTCTTCCGGCCGGCTTACCCACCTGACCTCTTATAAAGAACTTAAGGGAAAAATCTGATCGCAATTATGCATTTTAAATGATGTTTTTATTGTTTTGAATTGAGTTTTTAGGCGTTTTATTGTGTGTAAACTGGATATTATTGTTGTTTTGTGGCTATTTTACAGTTGTAATCCTGCCTCGATCCATTGGGAGAGGTGGAAAAATATCTATCTCTCTCTGGCTTTGCTTCGCGAATGAAGAATAATAATTATTATTATTATTGTGCAACTCATCCATGTGTTCACAATAAAGTAAAAGGTCATAAACAGATACGCACTTAGAATCAGAGATGGAAGAGAACACAAGGGCCATCCAGTAAAACGGCTGCCTTGTTGCATGCTCCAACTGGGTTGGACTACAACAGGAGATGTAGTTAGCCGAGAATGAAGGAAGCTGTAGTTCAAAACAATTGGGGTTCCTGTACTGAAGAAAATGTTTGAATCATGAAATTGCAGTTGGCTAAAGGGCCATCCAGTCCAACCCCCTGCCATGCAGGAATATACAATCAAAAGACCCCTGACACACAGCCATCCAGCGTCTGTTTAAAAACCTCCACAGGAGTGTGATGCACAC
>NW_024834036.1:0-1295 GCF_019175285.1 Sceloporus undulatus
TCCTATATGGCGCTCTGTGTGGGGATGGGATGATTCCCAATTGGTGAGACTGGAGGCCATCCAGAATACATCTTTCAAGAGATTGCTCTTACTTTCACCTGAAACACCTGCAGCTTTGGTTCGGGCTGAGATCGGCCTCCCTTCCATCAGAACTCGTATTCATTTTGATTTATATAACTACTGGAGATCTGTAATAGGTTCTCCGGTTAAGGTTTTTCCTAAGTTGTGTTTCCAACATTTACCAAGCTGCAAAGTCTGGAGTTTAAGATACAATAGTTTGCTTGAATCATATCCTGCTCTAACTGAAAATCCTTCTACCCGGAATTCAAGAGAGAAGCTTCGTGAATACATTTTTAACCATGATGTGTATCTGGATAGACTGGCTATTGACAATTCGACATTTTCCAAATGGTTTAGATTATATAAATTGGACCATCAGATGGCTGTTTACTTAGGGAAGCTTACATTCCCAAAGCTTAGGCAGGCTTTTACGGCTCTTCATTTCCAAACAATGCCTTCAGCCATGATCGATGGTAGATATTCACACACACCTACGGATTCCCTTTTATGTATTTGTGGAGCTCCAGAAATTGAGGACTTGCCTCATTATCTTCTTTTTTGCTCACTATATCCTGATCCAAGAACTAAATTTATGGGATCTATTCTGTCCAATTTATAGTCTAATATCACTTCTGAAAAGATTTTTATTCTCCTGTCTGATATTGATTCTCAGGTAACATAAGGTTTCACTGTTTGCCTCAGCAGCAATCAAAATTCGGGCAAGGATAATAGCAGACGTTGCAGTTGATTGTCATGGGGATGATCTTATCTAAACATTGAAGTTTATGTTGTTTTATTTAAATGTCTGGAATTTTATTATGTATAAAATTTGGATGTTAGTTATTTTATGGAGCAATTTATAATTTTGAATTTCTGTTACGGATTTTACATTTTAATCATGCGAATGGCCTTTGGCTTAAGCATTAATAAAAAAATGATTGATTAATCTAATGCTATTGAAGCCTATGATGTGTGATGTTCTTTATTTAGCACAAAAGTCTCCCCCAAATGAGGCATCAGAAGGGAGGGTCTCTCCTCTTCCCCACTTTCCAGGAGGAAGGGGGCTCCTTAAACCCCTTTTTACCTTCAGATCCCCCTCCCCTCCATGGCCATGCTTCTCTCCAAGGGTCCCCCCTGCCCTCTTTTCTCATAATAACCTCCCAAGTACCTGGGCCAAAGGACCCCCCGAAGGAGGGGGCAGGGAAGGAAAGAGGAAGAGGCGGACTGGCAGGTCC
>NW_024834037.1:0-1295 GCF_019175285.1 Sceloporus undulatus
TTTTTACTTTGACTTAACAGTCACAAGGTCATAACATAGGCCCGGTACAGACTGCCAAAAAGTGGCTGTCTGGGGCCGATTTTAGGGCTCTATATGCTCCCAAGCCCTACAGCGCACCACTGGTGCCATCATGGCATGGCCTCGTCCACATGGGGGCCGCCATGATGATGCAGGTGTGGTGCAACATCCAAATATCGTCGCAGTGTGCGTGTGTCACTGGTACACGCAAATGCACCTAATTCTTTGCAAATGGCGCACTCGTGACATCGCAAGCGTGACGGGATGTGCGGATGCTACTTGTCCATGGCGTCAAAATGGTGGCTCCCTTGCGTACAGGGCACCGCCATTTTGACACCCCCATCACATGCTAGGGGTGAGGCTGGTATGGATGGTGCGTCCTCGGCCAACCCCTAGCACGTGATGGGGGTGGCGCAAAGGCCCATCTAAATCGGGCCTCAAGTACAGGCTTTGGCTTTGTTGGGTGTTGAGGTAATGGTGAAATAAATAGGAATAAAGAATTTTTTTTTATTACACGCCTGTGGTCTGTGAAATTCATATTTTTTTAGGAAGTAAAAAATAACTATTTTAGTGCCTGTTAAGAAATGGGGGAAATTGTAGCTATAATGGTAGTTAGTGACTGAGAGCACTGCAACTGTTTACATTTTAAAGTAACTGTTCTAATTCTGGGGAAAACAGCTGATCATATGTAAAGACATTCCTGCACTATACTGCAGCTGAGTGGTCTACATAGTCAAATCATGGCTCATAAATCAACATCTCTTGACCTTCCTTTTTTGTTGTCAGCTTCTATTTCTCTGCCTTGATTGTTGTAGTAAATCTCTTTATCCTTGTGCAGTAATCATTCGACAGTAGCATTCATAATTCTAATGGTGCTTCTGTTTCCCTTTTTGTTTGCTTCTCATCTGTCTTTAACTGCTTGGAGTACTCTGTCTCTCTTGCATTTTTTTCTCCTTCTTTTTGACTTCAGGTATCATTTTTCTGCATTCTTCTTACACTGTGCCCCTGACTTCTGTCCCTAGTTCATCTGGTTTCTGGTCCACTAGGCTTAATAGTTTAAATCTATTTCTACATTCTGCTGGAATATTCTTTAGATTACATTTTGGCAAGGTTTTTTGGCTTTTTGTTTGGTATTTTTGGATTTGGTCTTTTTCTCCAGCTTTATTCTAACTGGATATTAGTAGTTCATGCTCTGTACCACAGTCCACACCTGGTCTCATTTTTGCTGTAAGAATGGAGCTTCTCCATATTCTGGTTCCTATTATGTAATCTGTTTG
>NW_024834038.1:0-367 GCF_019175285.1 Sceloporus undulatus
ATTCATAGAATCCTAGAGTTGGAAGAGACCGCAAGGGCCCTGATCCAGTCCAACTCCATTTGGATTTGCAGGAAATCCAAATCAAAACATCCCATTGACAGATGGCCATCCAGCCTCTGTTTAAAGACCTCTAAGGAAGGAGACTCCATTACACTCTGAGGAAGGAGTGTCTTCCACTGTCAAACAGCCCTTTCTGTCAGGAAGGTCCTCCTGATGTTGAGCTGGAATCTCTTTTCCTGGAGCTTGCATCCATTGCTCCATATCCTGTTCTCTGGAGCAGCAGAAAACAAGCTTGCTCCCTCCTCAGTATGACATCCCTACAAATATTTAAACAGGGCTCTCATATCACCTCTTAACCTTCTTTTCT
>NW_024834038.1:467-1295 GCF_019175285.1 Sceloporus undulatus
TGGCACTATTACTTCCCTTGATATAGACACTATACTTCTATTGATGCAGCCTAGAATCACATTGGCCTTTTTAGCTGCCGCATCACACGGTTGACTCATGTTCAACTTGTGGTCTACTTGGACTCCCAGATCCCTTTCACACATACAAGTCTCCTTAAGCCAGGTGTCCCCCATAATCCTATATCTGTGCATTTCATGTTTCTGCCCTCAGTGCAGTACCTTACATTTCTCCGTGTTGAATTTCATTTTCTTACCTTTGGCCCAGCTTTCTAATCTATTAAGAGCATTTTGAATTTTGATCCTGTCCTCTGGGGTATCAGCTACTCCTCCAAATTTGCTGTCAATTCCCTTCATATACCAAGATGGTAATTTTATCAACTTTATTATTATTATTTATTATTATTATTACTATTATTTGGTAGATTTTAGGTTTTGTTAAGAAGTGGGTTAGGTCCAAAACCCATTACAGAAGAATCCAGTTTGAGACCCTTTAACTGCCCTGGCTGAGTGCCAGGGAATCCTGGGTAATTGCTGTTTGAAGTGGGACCAGATCTCTCTCTGACAGAGAAGGCTCAATGTCTCACAAAACCCCATTTCCCAGAATGCCCCAGCATTGATCCAGGGCAGTCAAGCCAGGGCTGGGGAGTAGTGGCGATTTGTGGGGTAATCCTTGTCCTATTCCAGAGTAAGATGTTTTTCTTAGTGTTAAATTGTATTATACTCCTCAATGAAAAGATTTTTTCATACCACCTAAAACAAAACAATTGTGTGTGTGTGTGTGTATATATATATATATATAATTGATAGAAGATTCAGTCCATTGGTTTT
>NW_024834039.1:0-1295 GCF_019175285.1 Sceloporus undulatus
AATGCAAGGGGTGGCCGATACACTAACAGAATCCCTAGACTGTCCCTAGCCTTTAGGGTCAGGTAAATACACTCGATATAGGAGGTCTGTCGGATGTGGTTCCTGGTGAGGGACACGGTGTTCCTATGTATCAAGGCCACCCCCCCCCCGCCCACCTAACCTGCGCTGGTCCTTCACCGAGAACCCGGCAGGCAGGGCCTGAGCCCACACTGCGTCACCTTCAGGCCCAAGCCAGGTCTCTGTAATGCAAGCCAGATCACATTTTTGATCCTCCAACATGTCGTGGAGGATGTGGGTCTTGTTGTTTACTGATCTGGCATTGCACAGGAGCAGCGACAGGGTTTGTGGCACGGCTGGAGCGACCCTAAGGTTCCTAAGGTTGGGATAGGGACAGGAAGGAGGGATAGATATGATGCATCAATCTCTCCTTCCCCTGGAACGCAAGTCCCTTTTCCCACCGCCATATCTCCCCCAGTTATAAAAGTATGCCATATGCAGCCTTCACCCCAGGCTATTTAATACATGCAATCAGGGCTTGCTAGCTTTATTTTCTTGCCCCCCTTGCAAAAAAAAAAAGGGAGTACAGTCTTTCAAAACCATTCTGCATACTGTATATTTCTTGGCACTTGCTGTTGGGGCTGGAAGAGCATCATGAAAGAGAGTATAGGATGTTCACCTTCAGTTCAACTAGTTAACCAGGCTCTTTTGCTGCCTTTCAGTTGCATGTGAGAAGAGGTGACATCAAGGTGTGTGACTGCTGCTTTCTAAATCAAAACTTTTTAAAAAGTCACTTTCATTATTAATGATGATGAAGACATTGCCGTAGCTAATGATTTTCTATACCTTGTTTGTTTGCTTTCAACTAATTTCTGATTTATGGCAACCCTAAGGACCCATTCACGCTACCTTTTAAACCGGTTTTGAAACCGTTTCTTCCACTTGAAGTTCATATTGGGCCCGATTCTGTCACATTCCATGTCGAGGCCTGCACAAGGAAATGCCCCTTAGTATTTAGCCCTTAGATTCGGGCTAAAATCCGTCTGTTCTCAAAAGACTCGGGCTCTGATCGGGGCAAATTCAGGGAGGGATTAAGGTCAGAGGGCGGGCAGAGGTCAGAGCATTCCCTCCCCTCATCGGAGGGGAGGGGGAGGAGGAGGAAAGAGCTGAAGGAAAAAGGGGAATCTGGAGGCAAAGGGTGACAGGAGGCAAAAAGGGGGTGACTGACGAGGTCAATTCAGGGCAGGTCAGGGGGCCACAGCAAGCCAAGCCTCTGCTCTCCAGGAGGGACTTTTTCC
>NW_024834040.1:0-1295 GCF_019175285.1 Sceloporus undulatus
GGGGGGGGGGGGAACTGGGGCATTCTAGGGGCGACCGCCATTAAAATGAATGGGTCACGCGGCCTCGTCCTGGCTGCGGATATTAGTATCCACAGATAGCAAGCCCATATTGTCCCAATGATGGTATGCACCTCCATAAGAGACAAAATCCTTCCCTCTCCTTCTCTTTCTACTTCCTTCTGTCCTTGCTTGCTTGCTTCTTGCTTGCTTGCTTGCTTTCTTCCTTCCTTCCCTCCCTCCCTCCCTCCTTCCCCTCTTCCCCTCTCCCTCCTTCCCTGCTTCCCAGCTTCCTCAGAGGCTTCTGCCCCAGCTTGGCTGAAGGGGCAGAGTCTGCCAGGTTTGGGAGCAGGGCTGGGGCTTGGGTTTAGCAGCCCCAGGCCCATCACCCAGAAATCCAAGCCCTGGCCCTGGCTCCCTCTGACCAAGGAGGTTCCAAGGGAGCTAGTGCCAGGGCTTGGATTTTAGAGCCAAGAGGCTCCGTCCTGGTGGCTGGGTGTGGGACTTTGAGACTCAAACCTCAGCCCTGGTGCTGCCTCCCTCTGGCCAACAGGGTTCCAAGGGAGCCAGAACCAGGGCTGAAGCTTAGGTTTCGAACCCCCAGGCCCAGAGGCTCCGGCCTGGCTGCTAGGCCTAGGGCTCTGAGACTCAAGCCTCAGTCCTGGCACTGGCTCCCTTTGTCCAACAGGGTTCCAAGGGAGCCAGCGCCAGGGCTGAAGCTTAGGTTTCGAACTCCCAGGCCCAGGCCCAGCAGTCAGGACAGAGCCTCTGGGCTCTGAAACCCAAGCCCTGGCTCTGGCTCCCCTGGAACCCCATTGTCCAGAGGGAGCCAGGATGAGGACCAGGGCTTGGGTTTCTTGCTGCTGGACCTGGGGCTGCTAAACCCAAGCCCTGGCCTGCTCCTGGCCCTGGCAGACTCTGCCTCTTCAGCCAAGCTGGGGCAGAAGCCCCCAAGGAGGTAGGTAAGCAGGGAATGAGGGAGGGAGAGAAGGAAGGAGAAGGGAAGAGGGGAAGGAGGGAATTCCAGAGGAGGGGTTAAGGTGGATCCAATATAACAACAACAACAACAACAAAATAACAACAAAATATTTATTTGTTTCCTGTCTCTCCTTTTTTCAGAGTCAAGACGGGTAACAGCAAAGTTCAAATATAAATTATATAATCAGTAATAAAAATGTTCCCTTAATTTCCCCAAACCTCCCCCCCTCCCACCTTCACATATAAATCATAACAATAAAACCATACAATAAACAATAACATTACTTAAAACAATTAAAACAGGAGTGGCATTAGGAGGG
>NW_024834041.1:0-1295 GCF_019175285.1 Sceloporus undulatus
TGTTTCTCCAGCTCTCCTTTATCATCCTTCCAATGCTGATATTGTTTAAAAGAACAACACAATACTTCCATCCAGGCATGTCAGGTTGGGGTGGGGGTGTGGGGCTAAACAGTCATAAATGAGGTATACCTGTACTTGTTTTTATCGTAATGGGAACAGGCATCTTTGATCATAAGAAGCCTTAAAGATGCAGGAAAACAAGGGTTTTGCTTCTGCTATGCAGGCAGTTCAAATTAGATGAAGTCCTTCCATTTATCTTCTAGTCTAGAGAAATCTGGCATCTTATCTTTTCCCAGGTTTGTCACGAGGCGATGTTTAAGAAACACAAGAGTATCTGCATAGCCAATTGCCTGAAAAAAGAACAATCTGCCGAGCAAACACATAGAAACATTATAAACGTGGTTTGTGGGAGTGATAGCACATCCTATTTCCCATGTATTTGGGATGTGGTACGAAATTTTTATCTATAAATACATTATGTTACTGTTATGCTATGGCCTAGGGTTCTGTTAATTTAGAATGGCACTTATTATTGAAAGGGAGAATTTAGCTTTTGCTGACCAAGCTAGGGAAAAGGCAGGGGTTGAATGTTGGACTAGGATCTTGGGGGGAAAAAGGGTTCAAATCCCTGCCTAGCCATGGAAATCCACTGGGCAAACTTATTATTGTTGTTGTTGTTGTTGTTGTTAACCTTTATTTATATAGCGCTGTAAATTTACACAGTGCTGTACAGACAATCTTTTTAGTTAGACGGTTCCCTGCCTTCAGGTTTACAATCTATAAAGACACGACACAAAAGGAGAAGACATTGGTCGTGGGGAAGGGGATCAGGTCCATCAGAAGAAGGCAGTGGCAAACTTCCTCTGAATGAATCGTGCCAAGAAAACACTATGCTAGAGATATCATAATTTGGAACTGACTTGAAGACACATAAGAACAACAAGAATAACAAACAAAACTAGGGATATCTGAATGTCGATCCTAATATGAAAAAGTATGTGAGTCATCATCACGAGTGAAAAATGTTTGGTGCTTTTTCTGCTGAAGTTTTATCCTCTCAACAGCTGCCTGACTTTTAGACTTTCAAGTGAAGCTTCCAGTTTCTATACAGTACAACCCCTTTGTTTGACATGAAGTTCTCCACATTCTAGGAATTCACTGTAGATTTTTAAAAACTCTATACAGGGTAATGAAAATAATCACTGATCATTTATCTTCTTAATGCATTTTGTACTAATGGTTTATCTTCCTTCTTTTGACAGGACCACCTCAGAGAACAGTGTCTCCCAAACATG
>NW_024834042.1:0-1295 GCF_019175285.1 Sceloporus undulatus
ATCTCTTCCCTGCTTTTCTATCTTTTCACTTTCCCTCTGTCTATCACAGACACATACCCACAGAATGTGATGCATAAAAGGGATACTTTGAGGTCCATTTGTTGAGAAAGGCAGGATAATCAATATACAAATAATTCATTGGCAAAGGGAGAGCAAGGGGGCTGGGACCTGGACTCCAATTTTGGTGAGGGTCAAGCACCAGGGAGCAGCCTTAAAACATTTATAAGACAGGCATGGACTACTGATGGGGTTTGGAGGAGATCTCAGGGGCAACCCCAGATTGTATTGCCTGGTGGGGAATGAAATAATATTTTGCCCCTCAGCATCCCTTTGGGAAAGTGGACACCATTTTGCCACTGTTGGGCCCTCTCTGAGCCATTGCAGGCCCAAGGGAGGTCTTTCCCCCAAGAAGACTCTCCAGAGCCTTAAAAGGATGGAAGAGGGGTCAAAATAGGTAGGAAATTTGCTCAGGGATGTGCTGAGTACCATTTGGGTGTGAAAAGCATTTACCTCAATGGCTTCTTTCCACAAAATCCTAGAACTGGCAGTTTAGGATGGAGTATTTAGAATCCTTAGAAACTGGAGAGCAATAGTGCCTCACTGAACTACAAATATTCTACATTATGTAGCTATCACAATTAAACTACGCTTGAAAGTAATCTATGACTCCTAGTAGACCGCAAGTTGAACATGGGCCAACAGTGTGATGCGGCAGCTAAAAAGGCCAATGTGATTCTAGGCTGCATCAATACAAGAATAGTTTCTAGATCAAGGGAAGTAATAGTGCCACTCTATTCTGCATTGGCCAGGCCTCACTTGGAATAATCCTGTGTCCAGTTCTGAGGCCCACAGTTCAAAATAGATGTTGACAAATTGAAGCATGTCCAAAGGAGGGTAACCAAAGTGGTGAATGATCTGGAAACCATCAAGCTCTACGAGGAGCAGCTTAGAGAGCTTGTTATGTTTAGTCTGGAGAAAATAAGATTATTATTATTATTATTAACCTTTATTTATGAAGCACTGTAAATTTACACAGGATAAAGAGTGGATATGATTTCCATGTTTAAATTTTTGAAAGATTGACATGTTGTGCAAGGAGTAGGCTTGCCTTTTGCTGCTACAGAGAAAAGGAGACACCACAATGGATGCAAGCCACAGAGAAAGAGGCTGCACCTAAACATTAGGAGGAACTTGGTGTCAGTGGAATATACTCCCTTAGAGTTATTATTATTATTATTTATTATAATTTCCGCATTCAGTATAAGCTCCTGCTGTCGACATTCAAAGCCCTCCAT
>NW_024834043.1:0-1295 GCF_019175285.1 Sceloporus undulatus
CATAGCTAAAGAATGTGATTGTTTGCTAGGATTGGAAAGTGTGGGAATTATCCTTCTAACAGAGGCTTGAGTTTAAAAGACTGGTCTCTGTAAATGTAGAGGGAACCTAGAGAGTTATTGGTATTTTTATATTGCATTATGTTGTTATGGGTTTATGCTTATTATATTTTCATATGGTATCATATTAGATTGGGATTGATGGGGTTTCATATTATATATATAATATATTGTTAAGCCACAATGTTAATTAAAACTTGTGTGGCTGAGTTCTGTGGTCCAAGGCCACATGTGCAGTGGTTGAGAGAAGGCACATGAGAACTTAATTGTTTTTAGAAACGCTGCCAGAATCCCGGATGGGAGGACATTGCGCAGGAAAGGGCTATTCAATTAATTAGCTTTATTCGTTAATGGGGTGGGGTTAATTGATATGGTTATAAATGTGATATGTTTATACTTTCTTTCATTCCTGACAAAAAAGTCACTTCTATTGCATGTATCTTCTTCAATAAGAGTTGTTCCTTTTTCAAAATACTGCCTTTTGTGTTGGAAGAGGGGCTGCAATTAGGAGCCTGACACATATCTACCTCCCCTTCCATTCACCCTGCTATCCCAACATAGTCAAATGGAATCCAGGCAAAACGGAGGTACTTGTAATAGGGATCCCTAATCCATGAATGGAGTTATGTCAGTCAGTTCTGGATGGGTTCACACTTCCCCTGAGAGACACTGTCCGAAGTTTGGGAGTGCTCCTGGATTCATCACTTCATCTGATGGTTCAGTGGTTACAACGTTCAGGAGCACTTGTTATCAGCTTTGGCTGATACGCCAGCTGCGCCGCTTCCTGGAGCAGGGAGATGTTGAAACAGTAGTACATGCGCTGGTAATCTCTCGGCTCGACTTCTGTAACACACTCTACATGGGGCTACCCTTATGCCAAGTTCAGAGACTTCAATTGGTACAGAATATGGCAGCCAGGTTGGTTATAGGCATTTCTAGAACTGGCCACATTACACCGATTTTTAAATCCCTTTACTGGCTGCCTATTAGTTTCCGGGCAAGGTACAAGGTGTTGGTTTTAACCTTTAAAGCCCTCCATGGCTTGGGTCCTGACTACTTGTGGGAGTGCCTCCTCCCATACAATCCACCGCAGACTCAGGTCCTCTGGGAAGAACCTGCTACAGCTCAAGAAGACCAGACTTTCAGCGGTGACCCAGAGGTCCTTCTCATCAGCTGCTTCCAGGCCCTGGAATGACCTCCGGATGAGATCCATCATATTCCCACCTTGGAAGACTTTA
>NW_024834044.1:0-1295 GCF_019175285.1 Sceloporus undulatus
CTAGCAGTGACTTATACCGTCTTCTGGTGGTAAAATACAGTTGGGGCTATGACTGACAATTATCTCACCTATATTGAATATACATATTTCTCAAATGAGTTGTAGCTTCAACACAAGTCTTATCAAACCAAGGAGCTCTTCTTCTACGCTTGGAGTTATTTGATTCCTTCTCTATAGGAGTCAGCGAGGGAGTCAGGGTCCTAAGGAGCTGGGAATAATTCTCTAAGGCATGTTGCACATCTTGTGATTTGGTAATTTGGTTTTTAAAATCCAGTCATGGAGGTGAATTAAGAAGTGCAGAGGTCACTTCATGGAGATTTTCTGTCCACCATAGCCTTTTCTGTCTAATAACCATGGTTGAGTCAGTAAGGTGCAGGTGCATCTGAGAATAAATATTTGGGGGAATCCTAAACAATAAGGAAAGAGGAAGGTGATCACCATCAAGTCTTGTACCTACAGAGAAACTAACTACCTGATTAGCAAAAGCGTCAGAAACCAGTACGTAATCGATGGTTGTACTGCCTTTTGCTGAAATACAAGTGTACTCGCCCCAAGGGTCAAAAAAAGGATTCCCATTGAGCATTCTCAAAGCAACAACAACAACAATAATAATTTTATTTATGTCTTCCTGCCTCTCCCAATGGATTGAGGCGGGATCACAACAGTTAAAAAACAGTTACAGTATTCCAACATTAGTTACCGCACAATTAAAAACTGCAGGTAAAAACATAAAACCTCAAGTGTAAGACATCAAACATCGTCAGTCAATCGTGGGGTCAGGTGCTCTTGTTCCATTCCAATGGTCTTCATAGGAGGTCAGGAGGGTATGCATAGTGAAAGAGCTCTGTCTTTACTGCCTTCTTGAAAATTTCCAAGGATGTGACAAAGCGAATCTCCTCTGGGAGTCTGTTCCATAGGGTCTAGGGGCATCTATAATGAATGCTGTTTGGGAAGTGGAAACTTGTCTGGATGCTGATATCTCTAACAAGTTCTTCCCACTTGTTCTAAGAGTGTGGGGCAGATTGTAGAGGGAGATGCGTTCCCGTAAGTACCCCGAGCCCAAGCCATGTAGGGCTTTAAAGGTGATAACTGTGAGACTTGGAATTGCTCTGACCAAAAAAATCCACAACAAACTTCAGTTAGATCCAAAAGTTTATTGTAAGAACTAAGTAAGTAAGAAGCATTCTTGGTCACGTCTTTGAAAAGTCTAAAGCACACAAAGGAAAAGCCTCATTTTAAAAGGACACATTCCCCCCACCCTTTTTTCCCATTCCCTCCCAGATGTTCTCTCCAAA
>NW_024834045.1:0-1295 GCF_019175285.1 Sceloporus undulatus
TTTCTGCTGCTCCAGAGACTAGAACATGGAACAATGGATGCAAACTGCAGTAAAAGAGATTCCACTTCAACATTAGAAGGAACTTCCTGACAGTAAGGTCTGTTCGACAATGGAACAAACTCCCTCTGAGATTTTGGTGGCGTCTCCTTTCTTAGAGATCTTCAAACAGAGGCTGGATGGCCATCTGTCAGGAATGCTTTGATTCCTACATGGCAGAATGGAGTTGGACTGGATGGCCTTTGTAGTCTCTTTCATCTCTATGATTCTAGGCCTATGGGAGCCAGGAGTGGAAGGCAGGAGCAAAGCCAGGATTTCCTAGCTCTGTATGGAGAGAAAGGGACCTCAGGGAAGGGCCAGGAGAGGGGCCTTGGGGATTGGGAGGCAGCCACCAACCTCACAGGTTATACTAATAATAATAATAATAATAATAATAATAATAATAATAATAATAAGTTTTATTTGTATTTACCTGCCTCTCTCAATGGAGCGAGGCGATATTACAACCATAAAATAGCCACAAAACAACAGCATCCAATTTACACACAGTAAAACAACAAAACGCTTAAAACTCAATTTGGGACAAATAAAAACATCATTTAAAATGCACAGTTGTGATCAGAAGTGGGATTTTCCCTTGAGTTCTTTAGAAGAGGTCAGCTGGGTAAGTCTGCCGGAAGGGATCCTTCTTAAGTCCTTTCTTGAAAGCATCCAAGGTGGTGTTAAGGCGGATCTCCTCCGGCAAGTTGTTCCATAACTTGGGGGCCATGGCTGTGTATGCTCTGTGAGAAGTTGTTCTTAGCCTGACCTTTGGGTAATCTAATAGATTCTTCCCAGATGTTCTGAGAGTGTGGGGCGGATGGTGTAGGGAGAGGCGTTCCCTCAAGTAGCTCAGGCCCAAGCCATGTAGGGCTTTAAAGATCTCTCCCAGCGGCTTCATGTAAATGTTAAATAGCATAGGTGACAAAATCGCTCCCTGAGGAACCCCAGATGTAAGGGCCCTCTTGTCGGAACGACAGTCCCCCAGCTCCACCATCTGGAATCTGCCCGAGAGGTAGGAACGGAACCACTGCAAAGCAGTGCCTCCGATGCCCAACTCCCCCAGGTGATCCAGAAGGATACCATGGTCGATGGTATTGAAGGCCGCTGAGATGTCCAAAAGCACTAACAGGGACACGCTTCCCCTGTCCATGCTAGACCTGTTTAAATATTTGAAGGTATGTCATATTGAGGAGGGAACCAGCTTGTTTTCTGCTGCTCCAGAGACTAGAACATGGAACAATGGATGCAAACTGCAG
>NW_024834046.1:0-1295 GCF_019175285.1 Sceloporus undulatus
GCTAGAGGAGTCACACTGGAATAGTAGCTCTTTAAGAGCATAGTGTGATAAACATCTATGATTCTATCATTCTATGAAGATATAAGCACTGCTAGCAGTCCCCTGAGGTTTATTTTGTTCATTGTCAAAGCATTTATAAATCACAAGTTTCACTATCTTCCTTTTGCTCATCAAGCATGCTAATCACATTCATGACCTATCCTACTAATCCTGGAGAAGGGTGAATTTCTTTATCTCTTAAGAAGGAAGGGAGGGAGTAAGAAAAAAATGTGGTAGATCCTTTAAGTTTAGCCTGTTTTTATTTCAGCATGAGCTTTCATAGATATAAACTCATTTTTTCAGATGCAGAATGTAATAGACGCCAGAAAAAATACAAATCATGCCCTGAAATTTCCAGAGGGCTTGATCTTTACAGTGGTCAGTTAATGTTGATAGGCAAAAGCAATAAATCTGGTTACCAAAAGTCCGTTTCCCAGGGTTCAGAACTCTCACTGAGAAGATTCCTTTTGATATATGTGCAGTAACAAGGATTCTTGTTTCAATATATGTAATGCACCATGAACCCATTCTCACTGGTCATACCTCTGCTGCTGGATTGGAATTCGTGGATATACTTACATACCAGATGGTTAGATTCAATCAGGGAGACCATGAGCCTGCAGGACCCAAACGGTGGAGGAGAGGAGGTCTTGGAAATGTCTCATCCATAGGGTTGCCATGAGTTGAGATCAACTCAAAGGCAGTTAAGAGCACTAAATTTAATTCAGCTGTTTTTCTTTCTAGACTTCCTTTGTAATTTCCTTGCTCAAGGACTTTAGCCAGTAAATCCTATACTGTATCCCCAGGAAGGTTGAAATGTTCTACAACTAGTTTTTGGTTATTGCCATTTCTAATGTCAGATTCGTGCCCATTTAGCCTCTTGCTTAGGGACTGTCCTATTTGTCCAATGTAAAGCGTAGAGAGAATTTTTTAAAAACTTTGTCCACCAGTGGGAGGTGCCTCTCATTTTACCATTTGGAAACTGGGGAGGAGGGCACTGTAAACCACAAGTGGAATATCCCAGATGTTTTTACTAACATAACTGTCACACCACACTCTAAGCTTGCTGTCATCATAAATATAAATCACAGTATGTAGTATTATGCAACTTCTGCTTTTTTGTGTATGAACATGAAGAAGTTGGGAGAAATGCCTCTTCCTTGTTGCTGACAGCATGCTCGTTTTAATAGCTCCATTGTCAAATGACTATACAGTTGTCCCTCCATATTTGCTAGGATTAGGGGAACAAGACCCCC
>NW_024834047.1:0-388 GCF_019175285.1 Sceloporus undulatus
CACCTTCTTCTAACAAAAGTGGCCCTTTTGCTGCCGAAAATTGTGCAGATGGGAAAAGAGGGAAAACATTGGCACTGTTCCGACGCAAAGATAAGAAGGCCAAAAATGAGTCAGGGTTTTATCCATCTGTCCAAATGTCTGTCTGTCTGTCTGTCTGTCTGTCTGTCTGTCTGTCTGTCTGTCTATCTATCTATCTATCTATCTGTCATCTATATCTGTCTCCTATCTGTCTGTCTATCTATCTATCTATCTATCTATCTATCTATCTATCTATCTATCTATCTATCTATCATCCAAATACAGTATCTGTCATTCTATCTATCTATCTATCTATCTATCTATCTATCTATCTATCTATCATCTATCTATCATCATCCAAATCTGTAAT
>NW_024834047.1:398-1295 GCF_019175285.1 Sceloporus undulatus
TCTATCTATCTATCTATCTATCTATCTATCTATCTATCTATCTATCTATCTATCTATCTGTAATATCAGGAAGGAAGAAAGGGAAGAAAGAGTGAAAAGAGGGAAGGAACGAGAGCAAGGGAAGGAATGAGAAGAGAGCAGGAATGAAAGAGAAGAGGAAGGAAGCCAGGAAGAAAGGAAGGAAGGAGGAAGCACTGATTTTTATGCAAGGAAGGAAGGAAGGAAGGACTTCCATGGTTAACAGGAACGAAAGAAGAGAAGACTTTTAAGGAAGGAAGGAAGGAAGGAAGGAAGGAAGGAAGGAAGGAAGGACTGACTGACTTTCCATTGTAACGAAAATATGTGAAGCTAACAACAACAACAACCACAACCACAAAACCCGCTTTCCTTGGCCTCTGGAGTGTAGTCCTAGTTGTGTTCCCTGCCTCAGTCGTTCATTTGCCGAAAACGAGGAGATCAGACGTTTTTCCCTTTTGATGTTTCGTGATGGAAAGGAAGGGGGAAACGAGAGTATTTCAGAACGACAATTTGAAATGCAAAGGGAAAAGGAACCCAAACCACCTTCTGCCATCCAGGAATACATAGAACACTAGAATCGGAAGGGTCTACTAAGGGTAATAGAGTCCAAGCCTCTTTTGACCATGCAGGAATACAATGCAGTGCATTGAATTATTCGACTGTTCCTCCCAGTTTAAGTCAGTTAGACCAGTATGGCCCACGGCCAATCCTCCAGACGCCACCGCCATTGAATCCATACTGGCACAGACGCGTTTGGACTCCCTACCAGGACGAAGCTGGATGACAGATTGCAGCATAAGAAGAAGGCGACCCCGAAGTGAGGAGAGGTCGCTCCTCGTTAATAAAGGCTAATTAGGAAGGGAAAGCATCAAAAACAGG
>NW_024834048.1:0-1295 GCF_019175285.1 Sceloporus undulatus
TAAATTCTTTTTTAAGGGGGGTATGTTGAGATATACTATTGTATGTACAGTATATGGATGTTTTTTAACTTGTTGCTAGCCGCTTTGATTGTTTTATTACAGAAAAGCGGGATAAAAATAAAAGTTTTATTCATTTTATTATATTATTACAACTATCTCCATAGCATGTGGTGTGGTAGATTAAAGTGATGGATGAGAATGCTGGGAGATCAGGGTTTGAATCCCCGCTCGGCCTTGGAAACCTACTGGGTGTCTTTGGCCAAGTCACACTCTCTTGGCCTTAGAGGAGGGCAAAAATAAACCCCCTCTGAAAAAACCTGCCAGGAAAACCCTGTGATAGGTTCATCTTACAGTTACCACAAGTCAGAAATTACTTGAAGGCACACAGCAATGATGATATATACAAAATGGTGGGAAAAAAACACTGGGGTTATACTAACCCAGGAAAGCAGACCATCAGCAGAGGCCTCCCTTCTTTCAAAAGCAGAGCTGGCATTCTAATAAGATTATAGGGTGAATTCACCCTCAGCAGTGCGGTTTTAGAGCTAGACTATGGCTCCAAAGGGCCAGGATTCAAATCCTTTTCAAAGTATGGCAAGAGCTAAAAACACTGACATAAATGTAAACTGGTGCTTCTCAGTCACACTCAAAATGGCGGACATTGTGGAATTAGTCTTAAGACAGAAATTCTCTCCTCCTGGACAGGAAAAAGGTTGAAATGTTGGGCACATCCTGGAAAAAGGAGGACAGCCGGTCAACTCTGCCTCTAAAGAAACTTTTCGAGAAAACCCCTGAAGGTCACCATAAGTTAGAAATGACTTGAAGGCAAACGTCAACCCTGTTGACACATTCTATGGAGTCTTCTGTGAATGTAGATAGGTCTTAGTTCGGAGTCCGCACACAGGCTGCTGGGCTGAGTCCCTGTATGGAGAGAAAAGTGGGATATAAGTAATAAAATGATAATATTAATAATACCTAAAAAGAACAGCAAGGCAATATGGCCTCCTTCTCTCAGAGAAGCTCCAAGCAAAAAGAAAGAGTTCCACCAGCTCCGCCTCTCTGACTACTCCTAGGCCCCTGTTGGAAACTTATTTGTATGTTAACATTGCTAGCCCTCTGGCTGAAACTGTGGGTGAAAATCTAGGATTTAAAGAACTGCCTAGATGGGGGTCTTTAAGCTTTATCCATATGCATGAAGTCATCCGGTTTGACACAACTTTAACTGCCATGGCTAAATATCAACTGATAACACTGCCAAGAAAGATACTATTAAAAAAACATAAGCAATAATAATT
>NW_024834049.1:0-1295 GCF_019175285.1 Sceloporus undulatus
CCCCCCCCCCAACCACAAATTCACAGTGGACTAAGACGCTCATTAAAACATTTGTATGCAGGACTCTCAACTCCATTCCACTCTAAACCCCTTCAAATCAAGAATCAAAACATATGAGCAGCAGGATAGATAGTTAGTATATGTGTAATATGTGCAACATTTCCAAGAGAAGTAGCGAAGCAGCATCAAAAAGAAAGAAGTCAAGGAAAGGACCACTGAGCTCCATGCAGGCAGGGAAAAGAAGGATGTGAAAAGAGAAGGGAAGGGAGGTGGATTCAACTGTAATATCATGGAAAGAAGTCCCTGGCAAGCTATCCCCAAGGACAGAAGGCCCCAAAAGAAAGCAGAACATTCTGGAATGAATAGTGGGATATAGTGGGATATAGTGGGAATACTTTGTTGAGCTTTGGATGTGGTTATATCCAAAGTTTCAGAAGGCTTTTGGCAAGACATAAACTATATGTTAGTTAGCTCTTACAACATTATGAGGAGAATCCAGGAATAGGTTGGTTAATTACAATCATAAGCTCTTCCAGAAACTCAGGAGTAATTAACAGTACATACGCCATCAAGAATAATTAACAAAATGCCTTCCAGCTGAGCTTGTTGCCTTCAGGGCTGTCTGTGGTGGTCTTGCATCTGTCAAAGGCCACCTCCTCAAACATGCATTGTTTTAGCTAGACAGACAATAATTTCCCTCAAGATCTTATTGGACCTCAACTCCCATGAGTCCTCACCAAGAAAACCAGTGGTATGGAAGGGTCAAGTGCTGCGTGCATCAGAATTATATGAGTATAGGAGCATGGCTAGAAATAGACAGTGAATCAATATTTCAATGTTTTTTAATCAGGTCTGAATAGATTTTGCGCAAATTTCAGCATCTAACACTAATTGTTTGCCTTTGTGGAACTGAAAATAAACAACTGAAATTTAAAATAAGACACAATGGGAAACAGAAGTGCAGAAGTGCTGAGATCCATTATCTGAAATGCTTGAGACGAGAAGTGTTTAGGTTTTCAGACTGTTTTGTATTTTGATATATTTTCATAAACAGAATGAGAAATCTTGGAGATAGTACCCAGTTCTAAACATGATGTTAATTTATGTTTTCTATATATTTTATACATATAGTCTGAAAATGGATCTTGTAACACTTCTGAAAGTAACAGAAGGTGTACCAAATGTTTTCATAGATTGGGTCAACTTCCTCAGATGCATGGAGTCCATACATCTGTGGAAGTCGATCCCAAGCTGATGCTGTCTCCTTTCACACCGTTAGTCTCAAAGGTGATACA
>NW_024834050.1:0-1295 GCF_019175285.1 Sceloporus undulatus
AGAGCAGTTTACAATTATTATTAATTTTAATTAAACGGTTCCCTGCCCTCAGGCTTACAATCTAAAAAGACATGACACAAAAGGAGAAGGGACTTTACATATGAATAGGAAGGGCAGCTATGAAAGAACTAGAAAAGATCCTAAAGAGTAAAGATATACAATTGAACACTAAAGTCAGAATTGTCCAAGCCATTGTATTCCCCATCACCATGTATGGACAGTGACGAAAGCAGACAGGAAGAAAATTGAATTATTTGAGATGTGCTACTAGGGAAGAGTGCTGAGGATACTGTGGATGGCCAAAAATCTCCCTGGAAGCCAAGATGATCAAATTGAGACTGGAGTTTAGCACACACTTTATCCTATTGTTTTCCTGACAGGACACACACGTTTAACTGTCAAAGACGAGTCTTACTGCATTCTCGCATATGCAGCTCATATGCAAGCCGAGCTTATCCCGTGGCTTTTCAAGGATGGGATTTTCCCATCCTTCAAAAATCACAGGATATGACCAGCTTGCATATGGGCTGCATAAAGGAGAATATAGTAAGATACATCTTTGAAAGTTAAACGTGCATGTATCTTTTCAGGAAAACAGTAGGATAAGGCATGTGAATAATCTCTGCTGTTGTACTTTGATCACATCATGAGAAGGCATGGCTCATTAGAAAAGAAAATAATGGTAGGAAAGATAGAGTAGTGAAGAATGAGAGGAAGACTGCATGCTTGTTGGCTAGACTCAATTTCAGAGATCACAGGTCTGAATTTACAAGACCTAAGCAGTAGAATGGAGGACAGGGAGTCTTGGAGATGTCTCATCCACAGGGTTGCCATGAGTTGTGGCATTTCGAGATCAGTTAACAACAACAACAACAACAGTTTGGTATAGCATTAAGGTTCTCTGGCAGAGAATTCTCAATTCCCCTCCTTAAACTGAAAATCTCAGGATGTCATAAAATGTTGCCAATGCAGTGAATGTGTAATTATAGTGCTATAATTGTGTAGGACCCCTGTTCTTTGACCATTTCTCATGATTGTCCATTTTACATATGACCTGTTGCTGAGACAAAAGCAACAACCCATATTCTATATCAGCTAGTTATTTATCTGTAATTAAGGGGCTCTTCAGACCACCCCAAAGGGATGGGCTGGAAGCCCCCAGTTTCCCTTTGGAGGGACACCACAGCAGCCAAACTGTGCGGCATCCCTCCAGACCAAAAAGAACATGGAAAGACTGGGGATGATGTCATCAGTGCACCATTGGTGCACTGTGATGCGTCCACAATGCAAGGGGG
>NW_024834051.1:0-1295 GCF_019175285.1 Sceloporus undulatus
TTGTTGGTATTTGTTGAGACACTGTTGTTGGCATTTGTTGAGACTTGCTCTTGAAATACAAAAGTGTTAGGAACAGATCCCTAACAAATCCAATCTCAAGGATGCATCTTAAAGGCAGTCCTTCTAATTCTGTCAGGTTTTCTTTTTCCAGAGAGAACACTCCTGTGTTCTCTCAGGTTTTGCTTTTCCCCTTGTTGCATTGCCAGAAAAAAGCAAAAGGCACTGGTGGTTGGCACTCCTGGTTTCCGGGATGGGGTTCAAGTCCCTGCGGAGCCCACGCTTTCCTCCCAATGCAGCTCTCTTCTCCTCTTTCTGCCTTTTCCTATTTCACATACACCCAGATTCCCTGGGATTAGGGGCACAGGACCTTTGAGATCGTGTGAAAAACGCAAATAAACGCACACTGGTTTTATTTTATCTGAAATAACAGCTGTCTAGGAATTTCTAGGTCCTCCAGTGCAACTCTTATGTTCAACACCTGCTGGAGATTAACCATAGTATCATACTGTAGGACATACAAATGCCTAGAGAAGTGTTCTCTCTAGGAATCTCTAGGTCCTCTCATGCACTACCTCGTGCTACCACTACCGTCCTTCCTTCCTTCCTTCCTTCCTTCCTTCCTTCCTTTCTCTCAGTTTCTTTCTCTGCATCTGCGCTGAGGAAATAAAACCACTTTAACTGCCATGGCTCCATCCTACAGACTTCTGGGATTTGTAGTTTTGTGAGGCAGCAGCATTCCTTGGCAAAGAGGGCCAAAGACTACGTAAAACTACAAATTCCGTTGGATTCCATAGGATGTGGTGTCAAATAGCATTATTATTGTAGTGTAGATGTACCCTTAGTCTCAAAGATACTACAAAAATACCCTTTTTCTACAATACTCTTTTGAATACTAAGCCTTCTATGTGCTCTTAAGATACATTTTGTACATTTTGCATTCCTTGAAATATTAAGTATTGTGAACTCAAGGTAGGTTCCTAATATCTAGATTCAACATCATCAAATATTCTGGAGTAATAAGATTTATATTTTTTAAAGAAGAGAAGCAAAGATATACCAATTGATTCACTTTGGAAGCTGTTCAAATAAGGCTGATTTGGGGATGTTGTGAAGCTAGTGACACCTGTTTCAGGCTCTTATTAAATTATAGAAAGTGGGAAATCTATCATGTTTTCAGATCAGTCATTAATAAGAACAACAGTTTAAAATGATAAGTTTGCTTCCCAAGAAGATCAGAGCAATACAATTTGGTAAGAATTTGATGTTGTTTCTGTCACTTCATATTCTTCTTTATA
>NW_024834052.1:0-1294 GCF_019175285.1 Sceloporus undulatus
ATTTTTGGAATATTTTTGAACCATGTATAGTTAAATCTGTGGCTAGAAAATCCATGGATACGTAGAGCTGACTGTAAAACACCTGGCTTATGCAGCTACACAATCCCTAACAGATGATGTGATGACAAACATCATATGACATAGATATTTCTAGTCTAGACACATTCTCTTTCATAGATATTACATAGGTGTTTATCACACTGAAGTTTTTGCAGCTTTTTGCAACTCTGATCCGACGTGACCGCGAGTCCAACAATGCGAATTCACAAGATAACGTGATGTATTATCACATGTGATTGTTTTCTGTGGGGGGTAGTTCTGTGGGGCTTCTGCAGTGATTCCAAAGTGACTCCTCATTTTGGTGAATTCGGTAACAAACCAAGTCACAGAAATTGCTTCTAAGCTCAATTTGATTTCACTCCGAATTGGTCTGGTGTAGAATACAACTTTGCTTCCATCCTGGTACACCCCCGCAAACCTCCAAGGTCCCACATTTCCCATGATGCTGCGCTGCAATTTTGCCCCAATTGCTTCCATTGCTCGGAAGGGTAGATGACAGGGATGGAGGGAATGAAACAGGAGGCTGGAGGGAGAGATGGGAGCAACGGAGTGGGCCATCAGAGGCTGGGGAGAGCAACAAACTCCAATTCCCAAAATTCCATAGCCTCGAGCCAAGGACCCCACAACAAACTCCAATCCCAGAATTCCATAGCACTGAGCCAGGACAGTGAAAGTGAAGTCAAACTGGATTATTTCCCCAGTGTGGATGCAACCTAAGAGAAGGCAACTGTTACAAAGGGAAGGAAAGTGGATTGGATTAGGGAGGTGGTACTTTAGGGAGCACGGAGAATAATTATAATAATTATAATTTAAAAAACCAAACAATTGTTTTTAAATAATAATAATAATAATAAATTATTTTATAATAATAGGTTAGTTTGGTGTGGCACCAAAGCACTCTGGCAGAAAAGGCTCAATGTCTCACGAAACTACAGTTCCCACAATTCCATAGCACTGAGCCAGGACAGTTAAAGTGGATTTAAACCGGATTATCTCCCCAGTGCGGATGCAACCTAAAAGAAGGCAACTGTTACAAAGGGAAGGAGAACATGGAGAATAATTATAATAATTATAATTAAAAATTGTTTTTAAAATAATAATAATAATTTGTTTGTAAAATAATAATAACAATAATACAGTAATTTATTAGTTTGCTGAGGTACCAGAGCTCTCTGACAGAGAAGGCTCAATGTCTCAGGACACTACAGTTCCCAGAATTCCATAGCACTGAGCA
>NW_024834053.1:0-497 GCF_019175285.1 Sceloporus undulatus
CCCCCTTCCCTTTGTAAATATTGTATATAGTCAAAAAAATTTATTGTTGTTATTGTTGTTAATAAAAAAATTAATTTAAAAAAAAACTTGTGTGGTTCATTATGCGCAACTGCAGCAGTGTGGCTGTGTGTGTGAATGTGACAGCTTAGGCGCAACTGTGCACTCTAAAGCTAGGCAGGAATGCTGTGAGGTAGCAATGTCAAAACTCTGTCCTTCCAGGCGTTTGGACTTCATCTCCCAGAATCCCAGACCACAGGGCAAGGTGGCTGGGGCTTCTTGGAGATGAAGTCCAAACACCTGGAAGGACAGAGTTTGGACATTGCTGGTTTGGGGACCAGTGAGCCAGGCATGGTGGGAAGAGGGAACAGGAAGGGTAGAATACATTAGATAGGGCTGGGAGGGAACACATACCCTGGGAGGCGAAATGATGTCTTTATGGGACATCATGGGACCTAGTGCCTTGTCAGTGCTCCCTGCCCCTTGATCCCAGGCCCCCT
>NW_024834053.1:597-1294 GCF_019175285.1 Sceloporus undulatus
CTTGGGAGGCGAAATGATGTCTTTATGGGACATCATGGGACCTAGTGCCTTGTCAGTGCTCCCTGCCCCTTGATCCCAGGCCCCCTCTAGTTGCCCTTTGCCTTTGGGGGCGAGTTGTGGGCGGTGGGACTGCCACTGAGTCACTGAAGAGGCTGGAGGATGGCCCAGCAAGAGGCTGCTGAGCCAGTTCCACCTCCATGGCAACTCTCTGCTCATCAGCTGGAAGGTTTGCTCTTGCTGGGGGCTCCTGCTGCCCTACCCCTTCCTCCACGACCCTGGGGACAGCCCTGCCTCTTCCACCCTGCTCCCTACGTACCCTTCTGCGTCTCGGGCCATCCTGCCCTCCCCTCATGATCTCCAGCATTTGCCCCATCAGAACAGTCTGCGCTTCCAAGGTGGTGTTGAGTCGCCTCTGCTCCTGGACTGTGCTCTCGTGATGTTGGTCTGCCCTCTCTATTGCTCTCTCCTGGTTCTGAACGGCCCTCTCTTGAACTTCCAGTGTCCTCTCTTGAAATCCCAGTGCCCTCACTTGAACTTCCAGTGTCCTCTCTTGAAATCCCAGTGCCCTTTCCATGAGCTCCCTGCGGGACTGTCTGGCCCTCTCCCTTTCCTCACAGGTTCGCTGCCCCTGCTGCATCAGTGCTGCCATGTGCTCTTCTGAGCAAGCCTTGAGCTGATCCACAGCTGCCACAGTTCT
>NW_024834054.1:0-965 GCF_019175285.1 Sceloporus undulatus
TGATTTATACCTTAATTATTGATTCTCTTAATTTTTTCCTTAGTGGCCATGAATTACAGGATGTTTGAGATGAGAAGAACAGCCATTTCAAGCATAAATTTTCAGTGCTCTATTTCTATGTCCCTATCAATTTACCAAAAGGACTGGAATGTGCTGGGATGGGGAAGATGTGGACATCAACTCACAATAGCCCTTAACATTTGCTGTGATTTGTTGGACATTATCTGGAGGCCCACAGGTTACCTACTACTAATTTAGGATAATGTGGGATAGAAAATGGAAAGGGAGTGAGTATTAAATCCGTATTTCTTTCAGCAATATTACCAGTGGGCAGCATGGAAATGTTAAGATTTATACCTTAGTTCTCTCTCTACAATCATTACTATGAGTGGCAGTGCCAATATTTGTATTCTAGTGAGACAGGCCAATGGCCTCCAGCAATGCAGTGGGCCTTTCTTCATAATGCCATAGTTGTGAGGAATGCCATCTGCCATAGCGGGAGAAAGAGATGCCCTCAGGTGATTCATTCACATTCACATGCACACACTCACATACACACACTTCCCCCGCTTTCAGATATTTTAATATATTTGGGCGGGTTACAGACGGGCAGGGGAGGACGTCTTGGAGGTGTATTCAGCTGAATGCGGAGCCTCCAGACGGCCCGCCCCGGGGGCGTGTTTCAGGTGTTGGAGCTTCCACACGGGGGGCAGTGAAGACGCCTCACCTGGGTCCGTTTCGGACCCGTAGCTTCCATACCGCCGCTTCGGAGGACGCTGCAAAAAGAGAGGCAGCTTCCTCATGGGCGGCCCAAACCGCAGCTTTTTTTCCTTTTGCCGCATGAGAAGTGCGCAGCTTCACAGCTGCCGCGCTAAGCAGCGGCGGCAGAAAGCCTATGGGCACATTTAAAGTGCCCAAGCCCCTTTAAAACAATGGTGGTCTCCTGCCAGCTGGTGATCAGCTGG